>NW_007738242.1:0-13382 GCF_000696425.1 Galeopterus variegatus | reverse complement strand
AGTGTTGATTTAGTCTACAACATGCATAAACCTTGAAAACATTATGCTAAGTGAAAAAAGGTAGTCACAAAAGGCCACATAATGTGTGATTCCATTTATATAAAATGTCCCAAGTAGGTAAATCTATAGAAACAAAAAAATAGACCCTGCTTAACAGGGTCTGGGGAAACAAAAGGAGTTGAGGAGTGACTGCTAATGGGTATGGAGTTCTTTTCTGAGGCGATGAAAATGTTTTAGAATTAGATAGTGGTGATGGTTGCACAATTCTGTGAATATATTAAAAAACACTGAACTGTATTCTTTAAATGTGTGTATTTTATGGTATGTGAATTATATCCAAATAAAGCTATTAAAAATGAAAAATTTAAAAATCTTATGAAGTTGGTATTGTTTCTATTTAATAGATGAAGTACCTGAGGCTTGCCAAAGGCCACACGAGCTAGTAATGGAACCAGGATTCAAAAGTAGTTTGTCTACTCCAAAGCCTGGCCTCTTGACCAGAATGTTCTAATGTTATAAGGCCTTTCTGAGGTAGAGAGAGAACTTGAAATAGCTTTTACAAGGGACCTGTGGTCTGACCTGCTGGGAAGGGAGCTGTTTCTTAATGGTCAGGGTCAGCTTCTAAGAAAGATTGTTCTGGCATGGTTCTGGTTCAGCGTTTCTTTGAGGAGTAATCTCAGGATGCTGAAGTTATTCACTGGTTGCTAAGACTTTGATGAAACAGACTGATGTGTAGTGCACAGAAAGCTCTGCTCCATTGCAGAGAACACTTACTGGGATATACTGAGTCCAGATGCTCGGAAACTTTGGTGTGTATCAGCATCACCTGATTGATCTTATTGAAAATATAAATTCCCAGGCTCCACTCCAGACATACTGAATCAAAACCTGAATATCATAGCCTGAGGGTTGTTCTGAGCTGGGTGGGATAAGATGACAGAATCTGGTGATCACTGGTAGGTTTCTGTAAGTAGGCATTGTTAACTAAGGAGCTCCAGAGGTGGTTATTCCAGCTCCTGTCCCAGAGGTGCTCTTGGAGAGCAGTGGGCTGCTGTGTGCAAGAAGCTGAACCCTGGCCAGTGTCTGTGGCGCTCAGGAGGACTTGCTTCAAGTTGGGAACCACAATAGTGGTGCCAAGAGTGATACTTTCATCTTGGGAGATCCAATATATGTTTTTATTACATTGGTAAAAATTTTCCTCCTTGAAAGCAACTCAATCAAGAAAAACATGAAGTTTTAAGTAGAATTCATCCCAAATTTTCCACCAGGGAAAAACCATTGTTTTATACTTTGATGAACACAATCCCAGATATGATATTCTTCTTAACCTACATACATGTAGCGGTATCAGTATCTTATAAACTTGCTATCAATATCTTTGAGATTTCCATGTTTTAGGGAGAAAATACTTTGTTTTTAAGGAAAGGCAAACGGCTTGGCTTTGGTTCTCTATAGTTTTATAACAGTCACCATTTTGTTTTTATTTTCATTTTTATGAATCATAAAAACAACCCATCTTAAAAGTACATATCCCAAATCAACAGACTGCAAATTTTCATTGTCGTTTATGTCATTACCCTTTTTCCCCTGTGTACTGCAAGACTAATAAAAAAAAAAGTTAAAATAAACAGTTATTTACCACCATAAATGTTTATCAGTGCTGGAAATATGGTCAAAAAGTTTTATGAGTTCTTTTTAGAAGCATGAATGTATACAAGTCCTAAGAAATAAAGATTGTGGTGTTTGAGAGTTTATAAATTTTAAATTAATTTTTTATATGCAGAAGGACAAAATATTAGTGAAAGAAAGTGAGCCAAAATGCCCGGTACCGATCAATCTTCATTAAAGGAAAAGAATCTGCCAGGCTGCACTCAAAATAGAGCAACTGGTGTTGGGGTGGGAGGGCTTATGTAGGCTGTAAGGGAGGCTGACGTAATCAGGCAGGGGTCGGGTGCTGGTGTGAGGGGTTTCTATTTCTCAGAAACCACAAGGTTTCTCCTAAAGGAAAGGCTGGAGGCCATTTTGTGCTGAGTGTGTGTAAAATGGCACTGGTCACATCCAAGATCCATCATTCCTGCCTTTTAAGTGTAGGGAAAAGGGAAAAGGGGTAAAGGTCTCATTCTTCTGAAGCTACTTCCTGCTAGAGATGGGCAAAGATATGAAAAACAATAAAACAATTAGGTGGCGGGGTATTGGTTTCGTGCATGGAGGCTGTGTTCTGGGGGAGGGTCTATGGTTTGCAGGGGCTGATGTCCTCCTCCCAGGAACAATTCAGTGACCTTTTGGTTGGTGAAGCCCTGCATATGTTCCTGTAAGAAATTAGAGAAACACCAAAAGATGCAGGGACCAAGAAGGACAAGTCCCATCATGGTCAGGGGTCCGATGTGTTTTGTCCCGAAGTCCTTCCCCATCGCTATAGCCTAGGTGAGTGGTTTGGGTGAAGCAGAAATGTTTTGTTGGTGGAGGGGGGCAGTTGTCTGGTCATAGTATGTTGTGGGAAGGTATGTTAGGGATATGAATGTGTCCTGTAGGGTGCCCCCGAAGATTCTGGGTGGCAGGCCCGGGAGGCTGGAAAGTGTGCTTCCACCCACCAAGACCTTGGTTATACATTGTGAATAGGGTGTGGCATATGTCTCTGTTAGGAAAAGAAGCAAGAGGAAGAGAAAAGGCAAGTGTTCAGGGGCTGAGAGGTTGAGAGGGTGCATAGTAGGAAAAAGGAGCAGAGGGTAACCTCGTCGGCGTAATCATAAAGGGCACCCTGCCAGGCTAATTCAGCTACCCACTCAAGGATGTCTTCAATGCTGGAGGTAGTGGGTTGGGACCAGTCCTGGAGCAGCTCCTGCGTGAAGGATGTGAAGCGGGCCTGCAGGGGTGAGAGAATAATCACTGGGTAAAGATCATCCTTCTTCTGGGATTGGGGGAAGAGCGAAGGTCCTGGAGATTTTCAGTTTTGTGGGTCCTAAAATGGACGAAGTGTAAGGAGATGTCGGGTTGGGGGTTGTGCAGAGGGACCCCTCTGGCTTGGTTTTAACAGATTCTTTGGGTGAAGTCTCAAGTGCTAGTTTTACCAAGAATAAGTGATACCAAGGGGCCTTTCCTAGTACCTTTACTGCCATGGGGGTGGTGAGTATCACTGTATAAGGCCCTTCCTAACATGGTGAGAGGGGCTTTGGGATTCGGGTTTTAATATACACTTGCTATCCCAGGCTCAGTTTAAAGTCTGAGGGGGTGGTGCGGAAAGGATGAGGTAATAGAAGGTTGGCCTGTTTGCAAAGAAGATCCCTAATGAGTGAAAGAGTAGGGAGATACTGGCCTAAAGGCGATGAGCTGGAAGGGAGAGGTGTGAGAGTGAAGGGTCTGCCATACATAAGTTTGAAGGGGCTGAGTCCAGTGGGTTTGGGGTGGGGGCAGCTTGCACGTAAGTGACTGCTAGAGGGAGAAGTTGGGTCCAAAAGAGGTGAAGTTCCATGGCCAGCTTGGTGAGGTATGTTTTTATGAGGTGATTGGCTTTTTCTCCTTTGATGACTGAGGCTGATATGGTATGTGTAAGTACCACTTGATGGCCTGTAATGTGAGTTGTGTAATCTGGGAAATGAATGCTGGGCCATTATCAGACTGCAGGCTGGTGCGGAGGCCAAAATGAGGGATGATTTCTGAGGTGGGAGCATGCGTTACTGCTGTAGCAGCCCCTGAAGTGTGGGGAAAAGCCTCAACCCAACCTGAAAAGGTATCTAGTAGGGTTAGAAGATAGCATGTCCTTTTGTGGGCAGGCTTGTGAGTAAAGTCAATTTGCCCATCCTGGCCAGGAGTGTACCATCTGGCCTGGTGGGTGGGAAAGGACCGAACTTGGAGCCCACCTTGATTGGAGCAATGAGTACACAAAGGACAACTTTGAGTGATTTGTTTAAGTAACTTGGCCATGTGGGGAGAGTAATATAAGGGCTGAAGAAGGCATAGTAGGGATTCATAGCCTATATGAACCAAATTATGGAAATCTAAAAGGATTTGCTCAGTTTGTGTGGTAGGGAGGACATAGCAACCAGAGAGAGTATACCAGTTGTCCTTCCTCTGTGCTCCCAACTGTTGGAGGTGTTGCATTTCTTGGGGTGTGTATTGCGGTAAGGGCGTAGGGGCCATGAGAAGGACATGAGTGGGAGAGGAAGAGTGGGGGCCTGGTGATTGAGCAGTCTGTTTTGCAATTAGATCCACCAGTTTGTTTCCTTGGGCTATGGGGTCGTTGGAGGTTTGGTGTCCTCTGCAGTGTATAACCCCTATCTCCTTAGGGAGTTGTGCAGCCTCGAGAAGTATCTTGATAATATGTCTGTTTTTTATGGGCCCTCCTTGAGTGGTCATGTATCCTCTCTCCTTCCATATAGCTGTGCAGGAGTGTAGGATGTGGTAAGCATACTTAGAGTCAGTGTATATATTGACTTGTTTGTTACTTGCTAGAGTTAGAGTATGGGTGAGGGCAATGAGTTCTGCCTGTTGGGAGGTGGTGTTAGGGGGGAGGGGGCAGCCTCAATACTTTGTTTTAGATTTACTATGGCAAAACCCGCCTGGGGAGTAGGCGTGGAGGTGGCGCTCCCATCTATGAAACATGTATGTTGGGGCCGTGTAATGGGATGTGGGGAGATGTGTGGAAAGGGATTGAGAAAGAGGTCTGAAGCCTCCATGCAATTATGTTCTAAGAGTTGTGAGTGTTCTGGGGTGCGAGTGGCTGGGTTTAAGGGAGGGCAAGGTTTAAAGGAGAACTGGGAATTTTCAATGAAGTTAACGTGGATAAGTTGTAGGTAGCAAGGGGAGAGAATTGACATGGCCTTATGGCTGAGAAGGTCTTGAAGGTGATGGGGGGAACAGATGGCTGTTTATTGTCCAATAGTTAGTTTAGAGCTTTCTTGTGCTAAAAGGGCAGCTGCTGCCAAGGCCAGTAAAAGAGAGCCCATCCTTGAGCTGTGGTGTCCAATTGTTTGGAAAGGTATGCAACAGGGGAGAAGATATCTCCCACCTCTTGTCCCAAAACCCTGACTGCCAATCCTTGGGTTTCGGTGACATATAGGATGAAAGGATTAGATAGGTTTGGGAGGGATAGAGCTGGGGCTGTGAGGACAGCGGCTTTTAATTGCTGGAAGGGAGAATGAATGGGCTTTGTGGGATCTAAGGGAATGGCAGGGTCCCCTTTGGCTGCCTCATGAAGTGGTTTTGCTAGCATGCCAAAGTTAGGAATCCATAGGTGAAGATACACTCCAAGCCCCAGGAAAGAAAGGATTTCACCCTTTGTGGTAGGAGTAGGGAGTTTAGAAATTAAACTCTTGTGATCCAAAATTATTTCTTTGGTGTTGGGGGTGAGGTGGACTCCCAAATAGGTGACTGAAGGAGAAGAAATTTGGGCCTTGCTGGGGGACACTCAATATCCCCCGGAGGCCAGGAAATTAAGGAGAGCAACAGTGTGGGCCTGTGAATCCTCATGAGAGGGGCTATAAAGGAGGAGGTCATCCACATATTGTATTAAAGTGCTAGAGGTTGGGGGAAGTTCAGATAAGTCTTGAGCTAAGGCCTGGCCAAAGAAGTGGGGGCTATCCTGTAACCCCTGAGGTAGTACTGTCCAGCTGAGTTGTTGGGAATGACATGTAACAGGATCAGTCCAAGTGAAGGCAAACAGGTTTTGACAGGAAGGGTGTAAGGGGATAGAACAAAAGGCATCTTTGAGGTCAAGTACAGAGAAGAAGTGGGTTGTTGTTGGGATTGTGGATAGAAGAGAATCGGGGCTAGAAACAATTGGGGTTATGAGTAAAATGGCCACCTTAATGGCCCTGATTTCTTGAACTAAATGGTATGAGCCATTAGGCTTTATAACCGGAAGGATGGGTATATTGAAAGGTGAGTGGGTAGGCTGTAAGAGAGGAGAAGAAAGGAGTTTGTGTATGATGGGTTTTAAGCCTGTTAGGGGGAGCTTTGAATTTGGAAAGGATGTCACGTCCCAGTAAGGCGACTGGGCATTGAGACATCATTAAAAATTTGTGTGTGAATTGGGTGTGATGTAGGGTGCAGGAAAGGGGTTGAGTGATCCGTGGGTGGTGTTCTGATCCCATGACCCCTATTATTGTGATAGAGGATGGGGTTGTTGGTCCTGCATATTCAGGAAGTGTAGAGTAAGTGGCCCCTGTATCGATAACAAAAGAGATCAGCTTACCTGCTATGAGGAGAGTTACTCTGGGCTCACACGTGGCGATCTCCATGGGGGCCTCGGGCCCTGGGCATGGTCAGTCCTCCTCCTGTGCAAAGCCGAGAAGCTCTGGTAAGGATGGCCATGGAACTAAAGGTTGTGGGTTAGGGACCGGGCCACTACCTCTCTGGTGAGTGGAACAGTCAACCCCCCAGTGTCCTGGCTGCAGTGAGGACAGGGCCTAGGAGGAGGCCTGGGGTTAGGACAAGCCCATACCCAGTGGCCTGGTTGACTGCATTTGAAGCAGTTCCTGGGTGGCTTGTCCCTGGGGGCAACTGGCTTAAGGGGTATGTGAGCCTTGGATGGCATTAGCCAGGAGTTGGTATTTGGCTTGATCTCTTTTGTATCAGTCCTTCTCCTTGTCCTCCCTATTGTTAAAAACCTTGAAAACTGCATTGAGGAGGTATCATTGTGTCGTATTTGGACCATACTCTAGGGTTTTTAGTTTTTTTCGAATATCATGGGCTGATTGAATAATGAAATGAGAGTGTAAGAGGGCCATGCCTGCAGGGGACTTAGAGTCTATACGTGTGCATTTATGTAAAGCCTCAGAGAGGCGGGTTAGGAACTCGCTGGGGTTTTCAGTGGATCTCTGTGGTGTGATTTCTCTAAGCTTGTCATAATTGACTGACTTGTGAGTAGCCTTTTGGAGGCTGTGAAATAGATGTGTGATCATATTATCCCAGAGATCCCAGTCCCCATGGCCAACCTGGTAGTCCCAATTTGGGTCTGTGTGAGGGATGGCAACGGCTCCCACAGGCTGCCTATTATTTTGGGCATGTACCTAATTTGCCTGTTGTTGGGCCATTATCCAGACCTGCTCCCTGTCCTCTGGGGACAAAGTAGTAGTGAGAATCATAAAAATATCATGCCAGGTGAGATCATAAGACTGAGTGAGACATCTGAATTATTTAAGATATGTGTCTGGGTCGGACTGGAAAGATCCCAGTCATTTTTCGATTTGGGAGAGATCGGAAAGAGAGAAGGGGATACGGACCCAGACAGTTCCCTCCATCCCAGCCACTTCATGGAGGGAGTATAAAGGAGCTGGAGCTGAGGTGGGGTTGTCACCTGATGAAGGGGAAGAAGGAGAGGGGTTGGGTGGCTGAGGACAAGTGTCTCGAGACCAGGTATAAGGAAGAGAGGGAAAAGGTTAAGGGTCTGGTGGAGGTCTGTAGCGTAAGGAGGTGGTCGGGGAGCAGAGTGGTCTAATGGATCAAAAGATTGATCTAAGTCTGGAAGGGGAGGTCAGGCATGAGCTAGGAGAATTTGAGATGCAGGACATTTTTGACAGAGAGAAGGATGTGATCAGAGATGGAAGAAGGCTTGAAGATAAGGAATTTCTCCAGCTTTGCCACTTCAGTGACAAAAGTTGTCTAGGTCTCTGAGAGTATCCAAATCGACAGCGCCATTTTCTGGCCATTGGGATCCATTGTCTAGTTTGTATTTAGACAAACCTGATCACAGTAGAAAATGAGGCATTTGTGTTTAATATCTCCTTGGAAGCCTGATCACAGTAGAAAATGAGGCATTTGTGTTTAATATCTCCTTGGAAGCCTGATCACAGTAGAAAATGAGGCATTTGTGTTTAATATCTCCTTGGAAGCCTGATCACAGTAGAAAATGAGGCATTTGTGTTTAATATCTCCTTGGAAGCCTGATCACAGTAGAAAATGAGGCATTTGTGTTTAATATCTCCTTGGAAGCCTGATCACAGTAGAAAATGAGGCATTTGTGTTTAATATCTCCTTGGAAGCCTGATCACAGTAGAAAATGAGGCATTTGTGTTTAATATCTCCTTGGAAGCCTGATCACAGTAGAAAATGAGGCATTTGTGTTTAAAGAAGAAAAAAAACAAAAAAACAAATAGATAAAACAATAAACAAAACCAAGAAAGCCTAACTATATTTCCAGCGAACCACAAACACACTATGCAGGTGAGAAGGAGTGATACTCAGGAAGAACTAACCCCAGTATCTGAGAAATATAATACTTTGATATGTAATTGAAGTCTAAATACAAAAAGAATTATAAATAACTACTGTAATTGAGTTAATAGGTGTTTATTACAGTAATATGTGTTAGCAATTCTGAAACTACTTACCATAAATTCCATAACTGAGCAACTATGTAAATATATTATTAATAGTAAGAAATAGGTTTCTCTCTGCTGAAAAGAGAGTTAGCAATAAGGAAAAGAGAAGGTGAAAATGAGTTCTGTGTTGTTGGAGGTATAATTATACACACAAAAATTTTAACCAATATTAACAAATAAAACATACTTTAAGCCTTTACCCAAGTTTGGGTACTACAAGTGTTGATTTTACAGTCCACATGCACATTTACACTATTTGTGATAATGCTCTATTAGAATCTCAATATGCAGGAAAACGAGCTAGTTTCATAAAAGATAGGTAATTGCTTATTCTTGATTAAAGAAACAAACAAACAAAAAACTTACTGGCTTTAGAGTGTCACATGAAGTCAGGGTTTCTCAGATGTGTTCTCTAGTACTTTGCTCCTCCCGGTGTGATATGTGGATTTGCAGCATTTTTCTCATCTTGAGCTGGTTAGTTGGTTAGTAATGTAGAATCATGCATTCTATCCCACACCTACTAAATCAGAATCTCTATTCTAACAAAATCCCAAGGTAGTACATGTGCACGTTAAAGATAGCCAGGCAGGCATTGCTCCAGTAGCAATGAAGATCAAAATCCATATATATGTATAAAATAATATGTGCATATATTATATATCATATATGATGTATACATATTTTATATATATACACAGAGAGAGAGAGATCTTATATGTTTAGCCATAGGCAGACATCCTGAAATAGCCTAAATCAGTCACATACTAGCAACTCAACAGTATTTTAAGAGCAACCATAACAATTTTTTAAAATATTAATTTTCCTATTGAACAAAAACTGGCTTTGCTTCTTAATGATCAGCAAATACTGAATGTCACTATCCTCTGTTCTGACTATATCAGCTAGTTAAATTATGAATCCAAATTTGGAAATTATGGTAAAATGTTTTTCAAAGATATTTCATTGAAAATAATCTTTTTTTTTCTCAAGAGAAATGCCCACTTCATCTGCAGAAATAATGAGAAAGAGCAATTTATTCATTTAATTTATTTTTTACTTATGGTTACGTGGATTCACTACTAGTAAGGGTTAAGGAAAAATATTGAACAAACTGACAGAAACTTCTTATGCTAAATGGTAGGACATTTAAGTGTAAAGATATGTATTTGACACTTTTCCCCCCACATATAATTGCCTTTTCCCACTGTTTATATGAATCCATATTCTTTTTTTAGAGGTATATTCCTCCCTCTAGAAAATATTAAAATTCTCTTGGGATACCATAAATAAGCAAAAAGCATTTTTAATTTCAAGGGGTTTGGGAAATAATATAACTTATCTGCTTGTTACCACCTCCACCCTTGTAATTGGAGAGCTTGATAGAAGTGAAAATTAGACTTTATAAAAAAAAGCATAGAAAAACCAATCGCTTATTAAAACCTTTTCCTTTTTATGTGCCCTGAGCGACCACATTGGCTCATGAGATCTACTAACCCATAGCGTGCAGGATCTGTTTTTTTGGCTGAGCCTCGTGGCAGTGCCTGGTGGTAGGGTGGAGGGTTGTGGGGAACAGTTCCTAGTTTTTCAGGGGTTAATGTTAGGAGCTCAACTATATATTTGGTCATATGCTTTTAGCAATTTTAGCTACTGACTAACCATTTATCACATGTAGGTAATGACAGAGCAAATTTTAAACCAAAAAGAGAAAACATTGAAAAATAAAAGTGTAAATTTACATTATTATTGATGGGCATGTCTTGCTTTCCAACCAAAGAGCAATGTCAAATGAATTTGAGAGCCTTTTCATACTGGCAACAATGCATGGAGACAACAATTAAAGAAAAACTGCTTATCCAGAAAGAATTCTTGCTTTCCAACCAAAGAGCAATGTCAAATGAATTTGAGAGCCTTTTCATACTGGCAACAATGCGTGGAGACAACAATTAAAGAAAAACTGCTTATCCAGAAAGAATTCTTGAGGCTTTCCTTTGAATGTTGCACCTCTGTGCCACCAAACCTTGGAGTGAGAACTCTTGGCCTGATCACACTTCTCACAGATGTGAATACTGGGATAACTGTATTGGAAGCCTAAATAAAGATGTTTAGTCTTTCGGGCTGCTCACTTAATTTAGAGGGAGATTCTTATTTTTCCGGCAAATGTCAGGCTAAGTTGCTATGATCCTTGAAGAAAGGCAAAGGCATCTGCATAGGCCACTGAATTGCATTTAAAAGGAGCTGGTTCATATTGCTCCACTGGGGATTTTACTTCCATTCTGAGTTGATGGCTAACATCAATTAAATTGCTTAAGGAAGTGTAGGACATTTTGCCACAGAAAATGTTTGGAAATAGCATTAGGAGACTAAAGCGAATGGGATTCACTGCTTTTCACCTCTACGAGCCAGGATGTCAGTAACATCAGAGCTATGGAAGCTTAACCAGAAGCAGTGGAAGGAATTACAAGAGGAATAAAGGCTGAACCAACCACGAGGCCACTTTGCAAGTGATATCTCTTGAAGTGACCACCATTAGATAATAACCATTACAGACCTCTAATTTAGATTTATTGAGAGATCACTCAAGAGACTGCATTTTCAGTTCCAAAGGTATTGTATAGTTGGGTATTCTGGAAATCATAACTATATACTCATATTAAGATACGTTTTCTAATTTTTAAATATATTTTTTAAATAAATTTGCAGTCCTGGCTCTCACAAGCCTTGTGACCAGTAAATTTAATCTCTATGTCTCATTTAGCCGGTTAGGAATTAATGTAAAAATAGATGAGAATGCAATTTCAGATGACAAACTGTATAAATACATTATTTTGATTAAAGTTGTGATAGCTCTGTGAACCTGAGAGAGTGGAATCTTTGACAGCATTCAGGCTTCCTGAGATATTTCAACAGTATAATTCATTATTAAATCTGAATATCAAATGGAAGGCAGGATCTTGAATTAGGTGAATGGAAACAATTTTATAACATCCTCACTAGAGCTTTATATACTGAGCCCCAGTCCAAAGGATGAGAGTCAGAAAGACACTTTAGGTAGATTGAGATAAGCAGACTGAGTTGAGAAGCCACTCTTTGTTGGAGCATATCTAGGATCCCGGTGCACATTATTGTTACATATGGTAGAGGAGAGAAGAGCCCATCCTGAAGCATTCTGAGCTAAACAGCAGTATCTAAACAACAGGACTGATCTTTGACTTCTAGCAATAACAGAGTAATTTTTTTGAAGACACATCCTCCCCTGGAGTACTCCCTAGAAATGTGAGATGAAACAAACGAACACTGGTTCCAAGACACTAGGTTCATACCAAGGCAATTAGAAATGGAAGCGCCAAAATCCCAAGATCCCAGAGAGAAGGGAAGTCACCGAGGTGTGAGAATTATCTGAAACAGATGAAAGACATCAAGCCACATATTGAAAAAGCTCTATAGAGCTCAGGTAGGATAAATACAAAGAAATTGTCCCTCAGCACATTCAGGTGCAACTGTTGAAAAACAAAGACTAAGAGAAAATATTAAGAGAAGCCAAAAAACAAAAAACAAACAAAAAAAACTGTTCATAAACCTCACAGGAGTAACAATAAGACAGCTGAATTCTCCACAGAAATGGTAGAAACTAAAAGACAATGTAATGACACCTTTAAAAGCCTCAAAGAAAATAACCTGGAATTATATATTTGATATATAGGTCTTTCAAAAATGAAGTCAAAATATAGATGTTTACAGATAAAAACAAAGAGAATTTGTCACTATATTAGGAGAAAAATCCAAAGTGAATTTTCAGAAAGAAGGAAACGGATTCCAGGTGAAAGCATAGAAGTCTGAGAAGGATTGAAAAGTGATGGAGAGGTTAAACACATGGGAACATCTAAACAATTATTTACAGTAATAAAGAATAATGTCTTATGGGGTTTTAAATATGCAAAGAGTTAAAGTGAATGATAATTATAGCACAAACATGAAAGCATAGAAGTCTGAGAAGGATTGAAAAGTGATGGAGAGGTTAAACACATGGGAACATGTAAACAATTATTTACAGTAATAAAGAATAATGTCTTATGGGGTTTTAAATATGCAAAGAGTTAAAGTGAATGATAATTATAGCACAAACGGCAGGAAAGTGAATGATGGAGTTGTAATGTAAGATACTTGAACTGTCTGGGAAATGATAAAAGTAATGTTAACGACTCATGTTATAATCTCTAATAACCAGTGAGAGCAGACAGAGTGAAATAATATATAACTAACAAGCTAACAGAGGGGGAAAATGAAATCCTAAAAGTAGTTGGCTAATACAAGGAAAGGCCCCCCCACCAAAAAAAAGGTACAAAAAAATAGGTGTACCAAATAGAAAAACAAAAGGTAAGATTTTATTCTATTCAAACCCAACTATGTTATACTAAATAGAAATGGAATTCTGTGAGAAGTCAAGGATTGTGAGACTGGATTAAAAGAATTAAAACATATATTACGTTTAAGAAATGCACCATACATACAAAGAAAAAGAAAAAATAAAAATGAATGGATGAAAAAGATATACATACCATGCAAACTTTAACCACGAATATTAAAAAGGCTGTGTAGCTGTGCTAATATCAGATAAAGTAGACTTTAGTAAAAGTGTTTCTTGAGATAGAGTTGGGCACTTCATAATTATAAAAGCATCAGTACAACAGGAAATAGTACAAGTTTTAATTTGTATGCATCTGATAATATAACCTCAGCTTCAAAATATATAAAGCCAAATTGGCAAGATAAATGATAAAAGAAGACACATTCACAATCATAGTGGGAGACTGTAACGCACCTTTCTAAATAATGAATAGAACAAGCATGCAAAATAAACCTGCAATGTTACAGAAATTTTGAATTATACAGTGAACAAACTGGACCTGAGTGATATATCATTATAGTTTTAGATGTCATAATGGTGTATTGGTTGTATTTTTTTTAAATGTTTTTATCTGTTAGAGAAATGAACTGAAGTAGTTACAAGTGATAAAAGAAAAAGGCCTCGACTACCATAACCTTAGGTAAGTCATGGGACTAGAG
>NW_007738241.1:45139-45785 GCF_000696425.1 Galeopterus variegatus | reverse complement strand
ATAAATGTTTTCTTCCTGCATAGTTTTTGTGAACCCTGAGTTGCTGCCGCCTTCCCCATGACTTCCCCCTCCTGTTTATTTTGGGAGGGACTAAGCAGACATCAGTGGGGTTTGGGAACTCTGAGTTCTCCTATAAAGTGTCCTTGCTGGGGCCATTTTGTTGGTAAGATTTCTCTCTCGGGCTGGTCCCATGTATTGGAAAATGTCCTCTCATCTCATATCAGGAGGCGGGATGACTGGCTGCCAGCCTTCTGGCAGTGGGCTGGGAACATACCTTTTCATGCAATTACCCCAATATTACTTTGGCACCCTTATCCTCAGCTACATCTCTCCCAACCAAGAGAGCCCACATTTGCCACTTTAGAGATGGCAGAGATCAGTCACGCAGGGCATGGAGAACAAAGGGGATCTAGACACCTAAGCACTTCGTAAGCAGATTAAACCCTTCCTAATATGTGCCTGTGTCTCTACTTCAACAGGGCGTCTGGAGCCATTGGTCCCCTTGTCTTTGAAGATTCCCTGGTATAAACCAGGCAGTCCTTGCTGGTCCTCAGCACCGGCTCAGATCACGGTTGTGGGGGTCTACAGTCAGCCTCTGCACACTATTACTTTTACGGCTTTCAAGTATGTTTTTGTTCTTGTTTTC
>NW_007738241.1:42403-43956 GCF_000696425.1 Galeopterus variegatus | reverse complement strand
GGTAAAGAGGACGTTTTCCTCATCTGTCTGTGCAGGAACAGGGAGAAGGCAGGCTAGGGACGGCGAATCATGTCCCCTTCATCCTTCATATAAAAGATCTCTTGTTATTCCAGGTAAATATAAACCTCCAGGATTAAAGCCTTATTTAATTTTGTTTTATTTTATACTTCGGGTAAGCATTCGTAGTGATAAGGCACAAGATCCACCATTTTCTTTCCTATGTTCTTTTGCTCTCCTGTTTTCTCTTCTGAAACAGGAATGTCATCTTTATTTTCCTTTCCTTAACGTATGTGTTGTGATGATTTTATTTGTTATGAGTGATAGACTTCAGAAAAATGTTTTATATGAGTACACAGTTTTAGATATTAATTTATTCATTCATCCATTCATTCAGCAACATTTGGTGCTTGTCTCTTCTGTACTGGGCAGATGTGAAACGCTTCATTATAATGGTATGTGATCAGGTGGCAATTAAGTGGGGGCCTCAGGCAGGGGTGAGGCTCAGAGGGGAGAGGAGGAGGGGGCTTGAGGAACCTGCAAGGACAACTGCCCCATTCTGACACCACGTCAATCCCCCTTTGCTGGAGAGAAGTCTGAGGCCACTGGAGAGGAGGGATTTATTTCTTTATGTTGATAATCACCAACTGCTGTGAGTTGTACTGAGAATTCCCTCTCTGCATTGAAGGAGCCCCAGATGTAAGGACACTGTGACACTTGCTGAAGGACAGCAGATTCAGCCAGGACAGGGCTCTGGGCTCCTCTCCCTCTGAGCAGGCCATGACCTTTTATTCAGAACAGACTCACAAAGCAAACCGCTTAAACCCTGCATCAAGGCAAGTATGTGGTGCTCATTGGGTGGGTTTTCTGGGAAGAATCAATGTAACAATGGGCTGAAATAAAGCCCCAGGTGGACAGGACAATAGGGGACATTCCTGGTCCCTAGAGCAGATTTTGTGGGAAAGAGATTCATCAGGCTTTAGACTGCAGGAAAAGAGAGCCAACACTTTTCATGGCTCCCTGGACACTCTCTGGACATTGGATTGAAACAGCCCTGAGAAATCACAGACTTGGATGGCTCCCCTTTCAGGCCAGGTGTCAAAGCCCCCTTCCAAGTTTTCACAGCGGAGATTCCTGTGCCACTGAGTCAGGATTTATGAAGCGCTTAAATTGTGAGGATGTTCTTAAGGTAAATTTGAATAAGCAAGTAAACACATGAACAAAAAACCCTTGCTGTCAGAGTCATTCTGTAACAAGCTGAACAGAAGTGACTCCATTTTGTTAAACTTTTAAATTAAAAAGTTTTTTTTTCTCTTACATAGCTTGCAGCTGGACATTAGCATACAATGAATGATCCTTGTTCACACAATTGCTAGAACGTGGCTTTTGCTCACACTGTACATAGAAAAATGACAGAGGAAATTATTAACCCAAGTGGCCATTCTTTACTAGCTTACTAACTAGATCTTTTTGAGGTTGACAGGAACTGAATCCATGACTTGACTTCATGGAGGATGGTCACCACGAATCAGCTCTCACCCGAGATGTTCTTTGAT
>NW_007738241.1:30980-41810 GCF_000696425.1 Galeopterus variegatus | reverse complement strand
CTTCATTCAGCAGACATTGCTGCAAACTTGTTTAATGGCAAAATAATCGTGGGGCTTCCCAGGACTTTGATCCCCAGGGCAGAGACAGCAGGTGGAGACAGTCGCCTCGGATCCCCGTCCCCACCTTCTACCTCATAGCACCCAACACTCAGCCTCCCTCAGGCCCTGCATGCTGAGCAATAGACATGTCTTACTCTCAGCCCATACCCTCTGAGTTTCCTGAGAGACTTGGACAGCACAGAAACTTGCACAGCCTGCCCTTGACCAGTGTCCCGCCCTGGCCTGGCCCTCCTGCATGGTCCTCCTGGGTGATGCAGCCCCTTCACCTGTGCTCAGACTGTCAAGGTGAAAGGGACCTTGGCCAGAAAATGGCCATCTTTGGGGTAACTAGGACCAAACAGAACTTGTGAACTGATAATCATCAATTCCTTGATGTTAGCAGAGGAAATGAGAAACTGACCCTACAGCTGAAACTGCCCAGAGGTGAAATCATGCCCCAAAAGGATCCTTCTCGATAGTTTGTTTCTGTGTTTCTCCCATTACACCCTCTTATGTTGATTTACTTTAGATGTTGCGTGCCTACGATTAAGGATTGAAACTAAGTTTTCTTGTTTTTACCTGCCTAATCAACTGCAATCATAAGAATGCCAAGAGAAAGGCACAGCACCCTAGCTGATTATTCTCACCTTCTTGCTTAAAGGAAAATTGCATCCATATTAGTTAGGAGGTACGAATCAGGTATTTTTATGTTCCAGTGATGCTTGACTGAGGTTATTGTCTTTGAACTCTCCCTGGGGGATAAGGACTACAACCCTGAAATATCATCAAAGGCTTGAAGCTGACCAGTCCACCAACTGCAGACTCCATGACACCAAAGCACCCAGTCCATCGTGGGACTCTGACATCTGACTCAGATCCTCTGCTGATCCCATAACCAGCTACCCTCTTTGCTTGCAGGACAAAACCCTTACCTCACCTTCCCACCTCTTCCCCTTTATAAGCCCCAGAACAGGCATCAGAGGTGGGATGATTTTAGCCTGGTCATCCCCGAGATGCCAGTCATTTCAGTAAATCTTCCAATCCTTGCACCAACTTTTGGACTTTCAAGTCATCTGTTCAGTGCAAGGGGGCAAGCCGAGCCTGGCTGCCAGTAACAAGGGGTGGTGGGCCACCTGCAGGAACCCTGAGAACAAGACTCAAGTGGGGTTCACAGGAGAGCGGTCTACAGCTTTCTCTGGAGACAGTTGCAAGAACAATCTCTTCCTTTCATCAAGAAACTGATGCAAATCAAGGGGTGGTGGGCCACCTGCAGGAACCCTGAGAACAAGACTCAAGTGGGGTTCACAGGAGAGGGGTCTACAGCTTTCTCTGGAGACAGTTGCAAGAACAATCTCTTCCTTTCATCAAGAAACTGATGCAAATCATCATATGGTAGTTTAAGCCATTTCCAGTGAATTCAGGCCTCAGTGAAGGTGTTAAAAGGAGGTCCGGTCACCTTCATAAGATAGCCCCTCAGGAACCCTGGACGTGTCTATATGCCAGTGGGCTCTTCTGCCTTCAGGTCCCCACACTGTCCTTCCAGGCCTTTGGCAATACACCTCTCCTGGCCATGCACCCACATCCCACCTGTGGAGGGCTCCTTCCTTATATGAGGGGCTCATGATCATGACCAGGGTATTTACTAAAAGGCCCAGACCCCCAGGGTTGGGGGGGGAGGTCCCAGGTCCCTGCAGAACCTTCAAGGGATAAAAAAGCAAAGCTGTGGGCTGGGGCATAGGCAGGGGGCTGACAGGACATGGGGATCTCCTTCCTATGTTAGAAAATCTCATGCTGTGGAAGAACTGCTCAAACAAAACCCTCAAAGCACAGGTGATCAATGAAACTTTCATGACTGTGGTTTGCATGAAACATGGTTATTTCTGTGAGAGAAGCAGTGCACAGCCCAAGTGACTCAGAGAGGACACATTGGTACTAGCTGAAACCAAGAGGCTCCCCCCCCATGTCACTCATGGAGCTCCCACTGAGTGACAAGACACAGACGCAGACTGATGAGTCACAGAAGAGGGGACCGAATGGCTGATATGCCCACCAGGAGATGCTAGATCTCACTAGTCAGTGGAGAAATAGATTGCAGGGGCATCTCTGGCATTGCAGGGGTCCTGGTGTCTGCTGGGTGGAGGTGCCAGCAGTGGGAGGCAGCGGATTAGATATTTGTGGAGCGTAACGTCCAGAGACAGTTAGGAAAGGGAAACCACGTGACAGTGCGGAGCAGAGAGAAGCACATGCAGATGCGTCCTGATTACACAGAAGGCTGAGAAACAGACAGGATGAAGGAGGCCACTGGGAGTGTTGCTCAGGTTCCCGTCCCCAGCATCACAGTGTGGAGTGAAGAAGGGTGGCTTTGGGCAGAGCTACCAGCATGTTTTCACCAATGACCTGGACACACAGCAGCAGGATGGATATTGAAAGCATCGTACTGAGGGGCGAAAGCAAAAAACAGAACGAGAAATGAACTAGTGTGCATCTGTGTCATTAAAAAGATATGCACATACTGTGGAAGCCCACACGTGAGGCAAAGACCCACACAAACAAAATGTACATGATAAAAGCATTTGAGTCAATTCCTAATGCTGGACGAGGGTGAAGGGGGGGCTGTGAGGACACAAAAGAGCTTAAATAAGTGAATAAAAATGAGAGGAGAGCCTTACGTTGACCACGTAACCTCCACCCAGAGAATTAGAAACTGACCAACCAAACTGTAATGTGACACCACTACACACCCGCCAGAATGACTCAGACCATAAAGGTGGAAAATGTCACCTTCCAGGATGCCAGGAGAACATGTGGAACTAAACAACCAGAAGTCTGTACATTGCTGGTGGGAGGGCAGACTATTACAGTCATTTTGGAAAATGGTTTGGCTGATTTACTCAAGCTGAAAATTTGCATATCCAATTATTCCAAGGTATATCCCACACTCCTATGTTACTAAAAGACATGAACTGGAATGTGCATAGCAGCACTATTTGTAACAGCCTGTAATGAAAATAGCCTGATCACCCATCAATAGTAGAATGGGTAAATTGTTTGCAGTATATTTACACAACAGAATACTGCACAGCAACAATTAACTAGATACAGTGACAGAGATGAATCTCAACAATTGATGTGGCATAAAAAGAGCCAGACACAATGAGCACATACTGTATGTTTTCATTTCTAGACAGTACAAAAGCAGGTCAAGTTAATCTGTGCCATTAGAAGTCAGGAAGTGACCACCCTTGGTGGAGGGGCAATTAAAAATAAAGTGTGCACATGGGGGCTCTTGGGGCACTGGTGATGCTACATTTCTTCCTTTGGGTGATAGTTACATGAGTGTGTTCACTTTTGGAAAAGTCATCAGGCTGTTCATTGCTGCTAACTGTCAATAAAAAGTGGGAAAAAAAGAAAAAAAGAAATTGTAGTGTGGCATTAAAAGAAATACAAATAATAGGACAGATCACAGAGAAAATTTTTCTTATTGACAAAATATTAAATGTGGAGTATACGTAAAGCAAATGTATTTCACAGGGCCTGGTTTTCCAAAGCCTTGCAGTTTCCGGTTTGGCCTAGCTTCTTAAAAGTACATATAAAATGTTGACCTTGCAGGGGACAGGAAACTTTCCCCAGGCTAGTCTCTGTTGTAAGATAAAGAATTGTAGCACAGTAAGGTCGCGGGCTCAAAGGACAGACAGGTTACTTATTGATATGTAAAGATACTGGGAAATTGCTATAAGAAGAGAATGCTTGCTAAGATCAAGCTTTTGTTGGTGGATCAACTTAATTTCTTGAAAATTGTATTATGGAAGGTCACCTTGCTTGTTTTACTGAATGTTATCAGCTTCTATTGTTAAACTATACTTAGCAAAAACCCCACCTATGTTCTCTTTCTGTAACTTCCTGGTCTGGAGAATAAATGCGAGAAAAGGACACCAATTTGGGGTTAATTTCCGCAATGGAAAGAATGCCTCTCTCTTGAGAGTTCCAGGAGATTACCCCCTTTTTGGGGCTTCTCACTGCTCAGAAGAGATGAGCTTTGACAAATCTTTGGTGGCTCCATCACCCGGGGAAAAGAGGGTACAAATCCATGGGAGGCAAAGCAACAATTAAAAATAAGCATACACATGGAGGGCCTACGGTCAGACTATGAAGTCAGACTGGCTTGATCCCTGCTTGCAACACACAAATGCAAGCGCACACGCACGCACACATGCGTGCAAGTGGCAATGTCTTATCCTAACTTCTGTAACATGAATCCCTCACTTCGCAATATCTGTTGCTAATTACTTCCTACTTGTACACTTTGATCTTCTTTCATCTTCCCGTTCCTCATGTCAAAAGCTGTGGAGTCACCTCCGCTTCCTACTTTTTCCTTGCGTCCAATAATTGGCTCCTCAGGAGGCTTCTATCTCCGATCTGCCCACCTCCACCCTCCTTCTGGTCCATACCTCTCACTTGCATGCTCACTGTTGTCTGCTGGCTGGGTTCCTGGCATCCACTCCCAATCCCCTAGAATGCTCTGTCCACACAGCAACTAGAATGATTCTTCTGAGATCTGAATCCGATCATGTGATGTTTCTGCTCCTCAGTACCATTTGACTAAAACCCAAGTCCTCCCCAACTGCCCTGCTGCTGCCCTGCTTCTCTGAGCTCAGTTTCTCTTTTCCAGCTTTACCATCCTCTCCTTCCTCTCTCAGGGGCTTGTGGCTGGTTGGGCCCCCTTCCTGGAGCATCCTTCCCAACCTCTCACAGTACTCATTCTTTCAAATGGTTCACGCCTCTGTCCAAATTATTAGGCCTCATGGCTAGCCTAACATCAGCACAGCCAGGGTAAGCAACTCTCTCCCTTCTCCCCCACCCCTTTCCCTTTTCCTCTCTGGAAATTGAGATTCCTCTCCTGGGAAGGGGTAAACATTACTGTTCTCAAGGGAATGCCTTGTGGGTTGCGTCTAGCAGACTCTGGGCCGGAATGCTTTGTACTGAGATAGTGGCTAATTGGGAGCCTATGACTTAACCTACCAGATGTTATCAGACCACAAGGACTGTGTCACCTTGCATACCACAGATTTCAAAATTGCCCATTACTCTGAACCCTCCCTAAAAGTCTTATTAACCCTCTGCATTCATTAGTTGAGGGAACTGATCTGGCTCAGTCTCCCCTCCATGTTAGTGGAATAAAGCTTTTGGCTGAAATGGCTTCTGACTCAGGTTTCTCTCTCTTCTCTGTCTCTCTGAACCTAACACAAATTTCTCCTCTGAGGGTTCTACCCTGACCATCCGATTCACAAAGGCACCCGACTCCCGTCCTGCATGATTTTCATCAGAGCCCTTCTCTGATGTTATCTTTATATGTACATATCCATCTACCTACCTATCATCTATCTGTCATGCATGTAGCTGGCTATTATCTATCTATGACGTATGTATGTATGTAGCCAGCTATCATATATCTGTCTGTCCATCACCTTTAGCTCTCTCGATCCTTTGTTTTTATTTTATTGGGATAAGAATACTTAACATGAGATCTTTTCTCTTAATATATTTTTTTCTTTCTTTCTGTTCTTTTTTTTTTCTGACTGACAAAGGGCCTGGACCTTGGTGTTATCAACACCGTGTTCTAACCAACTGAGCTAACCATACAGTCTGTTAGCCTCTTAGCAGATTTTTAAGTGTCTGACACGGTATTGTTAACTATAGGCACAATGTTGTGCAGCAGATCTCTACAGCTTATTTATCATGCAATCTTGCACAGCTGAAACTTTACCTTACCCGAGGGGACTCCTTCTCGGACCTCCTTCACTCTCTCAGCAGTTCCCGCTGCTGACGCTTCGCCCTCGTCCGTTTTCTCCACGGCACCCCCCCCCCACTCCTCTCTTAGCCTCTGGCAACCACCATTCTATTCTCCATTGCTATGAGTCTGACCCTTTTGACACCTCATATAAGTGGAATCACACTGTATTTGTCCTTCTGTGAATGGCCTATTTCACTTAGTATAATATCCTCCAGTTTCATCCATGTTGTTGGAAATGGCAAGATTTCCTTCTTTTTTAAGGCTGAATAATATTTTATAGTATGTATATACCACATTTAGTTTATCAATTCATCTGTTGATGGAAATTAAGGTTATTTTTACACCTTGGCTATTGTGAATAATGCTGCAATGAACATGGGTGTCAGATATCTCTTTGAGATCCTGATTTCAATTATTTTGGATAAATGCTCAGAAGTGCGATTGCTGGATCATATGGTAGTTCTATTTTTAATTTTTTGAGGAACCTCCATACTGTTTTCCATTGCAGCCACACCATTTTGTATTCACACTAACAGTGTACGAGGGTTTCGATGTCTCTCTCCTTTTTTTCTTTTGGATCATAGCCATTCTAACAGATGTAAGGTGATATCTCATTATGGTTTTGATTTAAATTTCCTTGATCACTAGTGACATTGAGCATCTTTTCATACATCTAGTGGCCACTTGTATGTCTTCAGAGAAATGTCTATTCAAGTCCTTTGCCCCTTTTTAACTTGGGTTATTAGTTTTTTGTCTTTGCTATTGACTTTGAGTTCCTTGTACATTTTGGAAATTAACTCCTTATCAGATATATGGTTTGCAAATATTTTCTCCCACTCTGTAGGCTGCCTTTTCTTTTTTTTTTTTTTTTTTTTTTTTTAAAGATGACCGGTAAGGGGATCTTAACCCTTGACTTGGTGTTGTCAGCACCACGCTCAGCCAGTGAGCAAACTGGCCATCCCTATATGGGATCCGAACCCGGGGCCTTGGTGTTATCAGCACCGCACTCTCCCGAGTGAGCCATGGGCCGGCCCGTAGGCTGCCTTTTCATCTTGTTGATTGTTTCCTTTGCTGTGAAGAAGCTTTTTATTTATTTATTTATTTATTTATTTATTTTTGAACTGGAAGGGGATCTCAACCCTCGGCATGGTGTGGTCCACACCACGCTCAACCAGTGAGCGCACTGGCCATCCCTATATAGGATCCGAACCTGCAGCCTCGGCACTCCCAGCGCCGCACTCTCCTGAGTGAGCCACGGGGCCGGCCCTGAAGGAGCTTTTTAGTTTGATATAGTTTCACTTGGCAATTTTTGCCTTTGTGGAATAAAGCTTTTGGCTGAAATGGCTTCTGACTCAGGTTTCTCTCTCTTCTCTGTCTCTCTGAACCTAACACAAATTCCTGTGCTTTTGGTGTTATATTCATTATCCAAGGACAATGCCATGAAGATTTTTTCTTACATTTTCTTCTAGGAGTTTTACAGTTTTAGGTCTTACATTTATATCTTTAACCCATTTTTAGTTGATTTTTGTGTTTGGTGTAACATAACAGTCCAATTTTATTCTTTGGTATGTGGATATCCAGTTTTCCCAGCACCGTGTATTGAAGAGATTATTCTTTCCTCCTTGTGTATTTTCAGCAACTTCATGGAAAACTAGTTGGCTGTATATGTGTGGATCTGTTTCTGGACGCTCTATTCTGTTGCATTTCTTCCGATCTGTTTTTAAGAGGGTACCATACTGTTTCTTGTTTGTTTGTTTGTATTTTAAATATTTATTGCATTAGAAACAAACTTCTCTATTGGAGGTAGTTTTGGAGACTCTGCAGGTTGGTATTATTGTCTTGCTGGCTTTCAAAATATGTGCTTCTACTTTTAGTCAATGCACCAATAAAATTCCTTCCTTACTGTCATCAAGAACTGTTGCTGAAACATAGTAGGGCTGAAAGCTGACCACCCCTTTTCTTTAGCTAGAATGAAATTGGTGACTGCAACAATATTCTTTGAGTGATGATTGCATGCATAGTATTATTCCAGTTGTTGTGTGAAGTGTCTACAAAGAAGGAATAAATAGGTATTGCTACTGTAGTAACTTGGGTTAGAATAAGTATTCTAGTTTTATAACTTTTAAAACCAGATATATATTGAATACACAGACGTCCTCTCCTCTCTGCTTCTCTGTTTCTGTCTTAGAGCTCACCCATGGCTTCCTGGGGCTCATTGCCTTCCTACACCTCTCTTCTTAGGTAGGATCTTGCTGTTCCCTACATTTATTTTTTTTTTCTTCATACTGTTTTAGTTACTGTTCTTTTGTAGTATATTTTGAAATAAGGAAGGGTGATGCTTTCAGCTTTGTTCTTCTTTCTCCAGATTGTTTTGGCTATTTGACTGGCTATTTGGCTATTTGATTCCATATAAATTTTACAATTAGTTTTTCTATTTCTGTGAAAAATGCTGTTGAGATTTTGATATGGATTGCATTTAATCCGTAGATTGCTTTGGGTTGTATGGGCTTTTTCACAAGATTGTCTTTCAATCCATGAACGTGGGATGTCTTTCCATTTGTCTATGTCTTTAACTTCTTTCATCAATGTTTTGTAGTTTTCAGGGTACAAGTCCTTCACCTCCCTAGTTAAGTTTATTCCTAAGTATTTTATTACTGACGTTATTGTAAATTGTATATCATGTATCTTTATATCTGTCTATCTATATATCTACCTACTCACCTATTGTCTTTCTCTCCAGCCAGAATATGACCTCCTTGAGAGCAGGAATCCCATCTGTCTGGCTCATAGAACTGGTACATGGTACGTACTTTAGAACTATTTGTTGACTTAATTTTTTTTACTGTCCATTCAACATGTTAATATATGTACATACTATATTCTATCCATTTCTTTGCTGATGGACCTAATGCCAGTCTTTTAACTATTATTGCAATGAGTACTCTCGCACATAGGACTTCTGTTGAAATGTAAATTAACTTATAAATGAATTAATAAAAGTAAAACAAATGACCCAACTTTATTTTTCTGAGTGGTATGCCAGTTGTCACATCCCAACTTAGGGATAATCTGTTTTTCTCCCACTAATACAATGAGGTGTTTATACAGTAAGGCACTAATCTCACACTAATATAGTAAGGGCACTGAGCTGTGACTTAAATGCTTGGGCTTTTCTTGCTGGGTAACAATACAGGGGGAGAAGTCCAGAAGCCTGGGCTCTCTCCTGTGGGTGGCTCTCCATTCCTGATGACAGGGCCAGGACCAGCCCAAGGCCAGAGAGTGCTCAGAATTGAAGGATGTCCTCACTCATGGGAGCCTGAGCACCAGAGCCTCCATAAGTTTTGCATCCTAGGTGCATGGCTTGCCTCACCTGGATCCAGCCCTACCCTAAGCTTGTGTCCTTACTGTGTGACCCAAGATGGTCACTGCCCTGTATGTGGCCAGGCCTCAGGCTGGGGAAAACCCAGAGGAAGTGACTTGTTTTTAAGTTAGAGATGATCAAGTGCATGGAATTCTCTATTCTGCACTGTCCACCACTGCAGCCACTAGGCACATGTGACTCTTTGAGCCCATGAAATGTAGCTAGTGCAACTAACTGAATTTTTAATGATGCTTCATTTTAATTAGTTTACATTTAAAATTAAATGGCCACACATGGCTAGTGGCTGCCATATGGGGCAGCACAGGAGAATTCACACTCAGAACTTCTGCCTCTATTGCCCTGACCCAGATGTTGCCACATGGCTGAGTACTGGGGAGTCTGGGGGTGTCATCCCTGGCTGGATAGCCATGTGCCCAGCTCCGAACTGGAGATGGGGCAGGAGGCGGGCTTGGGGTTGCTGCTGAAACAACTGAGGGGACCTCAGTGAGAGTAACAGCATCTGACTTGAAGAAGACAACTTCATTTTGTGTTATCTTTCATATTTATAAATACATGGGTCTCTTTCCAGTCTGTCCATGTAGTCCACAGGGTGGTTTGTCACATCAAACTATTTTAATTTCTATACATTCGAATGTGTTTTAATGTCTAGTAAAGCTAATCTTCTCTTATTTCCTCTTCTTTTTCATAATTTTCTTCATTATTCTCATATGTTTAGTTTTTCTGCAATAAGCTAAGTATTTAGCTCAGAAGAGAATCCTGTTTTTACGTGAATCCACAATTAATTTATAATATGGTGTGATAAGAACTGACTGAGGAGATCTGCTTTGTCTTTTACTGAAATTTTGTTTTCTGTTTCATGCTGGAGGTTTGAAGTTTTCTCCACACAAGTTCAGCATATATCTGGCTACTTTTCACACCTATTGTTTCTGTTGGAATTGTGAAGAGAATCTTTTCTTCCTTTTTTTTTTCTCCCTCAAACTGGTTTTTATTTATATAGCGAAAAGCAGCTCTATTTAGCATCTGAGTGTGTTGCTAGCCGTCTCTTTTTATGAGTCTTCAATTGTATCTGGTTTCCCAAGCACATGGTGGTACCATCTTTCAATTTCACTTTCTTCTTTACAATTTTTCATCTCTTGGGTTATTTTCTTGCCTTAAATCGACATTCAGTAACCGTAGTGACAAAATGAGAAGGTGTCTGGTGTTTCAGTATCAAGTTTAATATTCATTTTTGGCTCAAGATGAGCTTTTTATCATAATAAGAAAATATCCACTTATAAAAGTGCTTTTAAAATTTAATCAGGAGTGCTAATTTTTTTAAAATGTCATTTTAGCTCCTATGCAGATAATTATGTGGTTTTTCTTCTTTGACATATTAACATGGTGAACTATGTTAATAGATTTTCTAATGTGAATTTTCCTTGCATTCCTGGGAGATACATTCTATTTGGCTATGATATATTATTATTTTAATGAGCTTTAGAATTAAATTTAATTAGCTAATATTTCATTTAGGCTATTTGAAGAGATTGTTCTTTTTTTTTTTTTTGTCTTTTTTATCTTTTTCCGTGTCCAGCAACGGATCGCAACCCTCAGTGTTGCGCCCGTACCGGACCGGGAC
>NW_007738241.1:28395-30159 GCF_000696425.1 Galeopterus variegatus | reverse complement strand
GCGTGGTGGGGGGACCCGACCCCCCGGGCGGGAGCCCCGCCACGCTTCCCAAGCGGCGCACTTATCCAGTGCGCCACCGGGCCGGCCCAAATAAGTAAAATTTCTAACCAAGCTTTTAACCAGCCTTTACTTAGAAATTACCAGCTGCTGGCCACGGAAGACCCTTCCTGCTCCTCAATAGAACGCCTGACATCTTGCCGAAATGGATCTAAGTCACCGGTGGCGCTTGCTCCTGACCACTCTAGCTGCAGATGCATGGATGATCTTCCCCACAACCTCTTACACCCATTGGACAGAGCAGATGGCTGACCTATGGCTCCAAGGAACTTTCATGGATTTCTCTCCCCTTGAAATCACCCTGTTCACCACTCTCCTTTGGGGTATAATGGGGGTTTCTTTCTCCTCCCTGTTTCCTCCTCCCACGACACCCCCCTCCAGCAGGAAGTAGTTCGGAGCCCTCAACAACCTTATCCCCGATAGAGGAAAAAGGGAGGAATGTAAGGCCCCATAGAAGACCCCAAAGGAGGCACTCCCTAAAACATGGCGCTTTTCTCTTCCGGGTCCTAACAATCTTGCCGGTGCCAAGGCGCAGCCTATCAGAAATCATTACCCACCTCCGGCCAATCAACTACCACCCCCGTGTACTAACCACCCTCTCCCGGAACCGGCTCTATATAAATGTATGCTTCTCCCCCGAATAAAGCGGAAATTCTCTGGTGAACTGTCAGCTCGGGTCCTGTCATCCTTTCACCCATGAGCTCCAGCAGCCATAGCTTGGCTGTTGTTATATTTTTGTAGTTGTAAATTGGTTGATTTGTGAGAGGGACGCTGGGAACCATCCATTCTGACATCTTGACTGGGACTCAATTTTTTCATACTTAAAAATGCATGGATAAAATAGACATGGGTCTGTAAAGGCTATACCAGGCCCCCATTTGAATTTCCCCATTACTGCCACAAAGTCTCAAGTTGTCAAACCAACATCTAATAGAAAATCAGAATTCCACATCTGTGGAATAGAGACTAGTTTATTGCCTGGTTGGAGACCAGTCGTGATCTAACGAGGATTGATCTCCCGGTAGCAGTACTCCGTGCAGTGTAAAATTTTAAAAATTTCTCGTTTGTTTCCTAATGTGAAGTCCCAGAGTATTGTGGGAAATGTAGTCTCACTGCCCGCTAACGGAACAGGCACAGGAGTATAGGTCTTGTTTGTTTCTTCTGCGTATGTGCATCCTCGCTCCCTTCGCTTTCTGGGAAATGTAGTTTTGCCTTGCAATGACGTCACCCTCGCAGGAGGCCTATGGGACAGGGATTTCCGGGTTCCTTCTGCGCATGTGCGGCCCCGAGCACTCCGCCATCTTTTGTGTGGGGGTTCCGGGTGCTGTCGCTCTTCACAATGCTGCTCCTCAGGTCCTGGTGTTGGATTGTCGGTCCCTGAAGGTGGGTGAGAAGGAGAAAGAGGAGCCCGCGGGCCTCGGGGGCCCTGGGGAGCGGGACGCTGTCCCGGCACTTGGGGCAGAAGCGCCGCGGGCCTCGGGCGGGCGGGACCCGACGTGCGGCGCGAGCGCGGACCTGGGCCGGGCCGGGGAAGGGGCGCCCGTGCTGAGCTTTCCAGACGTTCCGTCAGAGGACGGCGCTGCTGGGGGTGCAGAAGCCGGTTCCAGATGTCCCAGGACGGGGGCTCAGGTCACAGGTGGCGACGGGAACGTCGGTGGGGGTGTGTGTAGACAGCGAGGCTGGGCGGAGTGGGGGGGTCACGTTCCG
>NW_007738241.1:22461-27696 GCF_000696425.1 Galeopterus variegatus | reverse complement strand
GGTGTGGGGAGGTCACGTTCCAGCTCCGCCATTAGGAACCTGGTACCGACCTATGGGAAGTCCACTTCGCCATCTGTAACGTGAGCGTGTGGACATCCCAGAGGTGAATCTGGGATTGTGAGGTGTGTGCAGACTGTTCCTCTGTGGCTGCTGTGGTCGTGGGTGTCTCTTCAGGAGGTCGTTTCTGGTCCCTCCTGCACTGTGCAGCCTGCCTAGCGCTCCTGGTTTGAATTTACAGAAGTTGATACACAACCTTGTTTCCAGGACAGTGACTTCTAGGAGGGACATTGCGGTATGAGATGACAGTCTGGTTTTCTTTGGGGTACAGGAGCTGTGACAGAGTTTGAAGGAGGGCGCCCTATGAATAGGAAGAGGAATCCCACCTGGGAGAAGATCGTTGTGGCCAGAACCCTCTCAGGACTGCTTCAGAGCAGAGGTAAAAGAGTCCCAGAAAGGCGCAGCTTTCACAGCCCACGCTAGTCACTGAAGAGGTTCGAAGGTTTTCTGTGGGGTGCAGGAATGTCACAGCTGAGAGTATCTGTCTGCAGTGCTCTCTGAACACACTCTCATTCCTTCAATCTTCCCTCATTGTTCCAAGTGTCTGAGCTCTCTCAAACCCAGCCTATCGTCAGTTTTGGCATCTAGAGATATGCTGATGGTTTTATATCTTCATAGTTTCTTTCTGATAGTTCAGGAATATTTTGCGAGGTATTTCTATCTTGGAAGAAAAGTGAAAATTCTTAGATATGAGGAAATGTGGGTTGCCCAGGGTAACATGATTTGTTGATCTTACATATCCTGACTTTTTGCTTGTTCTCCATTTTGCCACACTTCCATCAAAACAACTATTTGTTCACTGTTGAGATTACTTCTGTAATGCTGAAGTCAACTTAAAACAATGTATGCTTTAACATACATTGCCTTACACATCCTTATCCTTTTCTGATCTCCATCGCTTTCTGTGGATCATGCCACCACAAAGAAATAGTAAATAACAAGTATTTCCTTTAATGTCAGTATTCTGTTGTTGAAAATCACAAATTTTGCCGATATATATATATAGGAGTCAATTTTACATTACTTAAATGGGAAAATTAGAATACTAGTGTGCTTCAAACACTTCATGGAGAGATCCCTATTTTCTTTTAATCATATTTTTCCATGAACTTTCGAAAGTACTCTGGTACAGTTCACTACTAACTTATAAGAAACAGACACTTTTTATGTTTTTAAAGTAAACAACTTTTACATGATATTAAAACAAAAAAACAGAAAATCTTGAACGATAGTTTACTGTTGTGCAAGCAGTTGGTTTTATCGGTTCACATAGCCTGCATTAGCGCCAGGAACCTCAATGAAGTCCTCTTAATTGACATTCATTGTAATTTTCACAACTTGTCCGTGCAGTTTTGAAGGTTTATTGATTGTATTTGACATATAATTTAAGGTGTTTTCCCACACATAATTTTGTTCAAAACATATTGAGTTCTGGGGGCTTAGGTGTATCATTTAGCATTTGCCATGTAAGGAACAAATCAAAACCCAAATGTCTTAAAAACCTAGGCATTTTATCATGTTGAAGTTCAATGAATCCATATTTTGGTTGTGTTTAAGCTGGGCAGTTCAGCTTTAGTCACCTGGTGACTTGACTGAGGCTGGTTGGTTCAAGATGGCTTCACTCACATATCCTGTGGTTTGTGCTGACTCTTGGCTGGGCCCTGTGTCTCCAAAAGTGTAGCCCCAGCTTCCTCACTCTATGATTGTGTTTAAGAAGGCAATCACCAGTGGCCAGTACTTGTCAAACTTATGTTTGCATGACATTTGTTAATGTGCTGTTGGCGAAATCGAGTCACATAGAAAAGCCCAGTTCATTGTCAGAGCATACTACATGAGGGTTTGGGTGCTGGGAGGTCCATCGCTGAGTAATACTGGAATAGTGTACCAAAAGAAATACACATAATGTGCATTTTATCTTATTTATTTCATTTTATGTTGTTATGTTACATTATATTATGTTATGTTATTTTATGTTATGTTATGTTATTTTATTTTATGTTTTGTTATGTTATTTTATTTTAAAGATGACCGGAGAGGGGATCTGAACCCTTGGCCTTGGTTTCAGCACCACACTCTCCCAAGTGGGCCATGGGCTGGCCCCATAATGTACATTTTTTACCTAGATGATCGTGAGTAAAAGATGTTGGGTTGCATGATGCGTACTAAGCAAATATTTAGGTACATATAAACAAGATGTGTTGTAGTGGAAACACTTATCTGGAGTCATGTGTGGAGTCATTGCATTAATATGAAAATAGTTAATATAGCCTAACTGTATTTCTATGGCATTAGTTTTAGCAATGACACACTGTGTTTTTCTTTAGTTTAAATGGTGAAGTTTTATTTTAGGTAATGTTGATTCTTGCTAAATCAGTAGGTAATGTATGTTTTTATTAACTCCAAAAATAAATTGTGTGTCTAATGCGTATCAATTAATGTACTTGCAGATGCACATTTAATGGGTCTTTGATGCAACTTATTGACCATAAAGGATTGTTGTCTCACAGGGTGGCTTCTTGTTTGTTTGTCTTTTTCAGCTAATGTGTTGAGAGTTTTGGTCAGGAGAATCTGGGGTCGAGCCACAACAGTTCTCTCCTTAATCCACTCCATTCCCTCCTCTCCCAGCTAAGCTGCCAGAGTGCACTGTGCATTTCCAAGAGCAAGAAAAGGTGGATAAATCTCTGGTGAGTTGTTTCTTTATTTATTCTTCATTTTTTTCACTGTATTACCTGGGTATTATGGGGAGCATGAATTAAAATGGAAAAATAGAAATGAGTAAACCTCAGCTTGAAGGAAATGTACATATATGTGAGGTCAAGTTTGCATGTAGATATACAGTTATAATAATTCAGAGTATCTAAGTTGACTAAAAATTTGTCTCTGGTCTTTCTAATGTCATGCCAAAAAGGCCAACACTTTTTTTTTTTACTTGATTGGAATGGAATCTGAGAAGAGAATATACCAAATTCTCATGGGATATGAGGATTTATTGGCACTAAATTTCTTGTTGTTGTTTTTAAAAAGCTGACTGGTAAGGGGATCTTAACCCTTGAATTGGTATTGTCAGCACCATGCTCTCCCAAGTGAGCTAACCGGCCATCTCTATATGGGGATCCAAACCTTTGGCCTTGGCATTATCAGCACCACACTCTCCCAAGTGAGTCACGGGCTGGCCATGGCACTAAATTCTGAAATTCCATTTCTATTAGAATGTTTTTGACTGCCAACCTGGAAATAAACACATAGCTTTCCACAGCAAAAATGGTTAGTGAGTGCTAAGGCACATGTTGCTGAATAAGCAGACTGTAAGGTTTCAAGTAATTTAAGAGTTTCTCACCCACAGAATTTTGTTTAAATATACCAAGTTCTGGGGGCTTTCATGTATTATTTAGCATTTGCTGTGTAAGAACAAATCAAAAGGCAATTGTTTCAAATATTTGGCCATTTTATTTCCTTGAAGTTCTGTGGATCGACATGCTGAATGTACTCAACTGGGCAGTTTTCATGCTAGTGTTACCTGGATGGCAAATGTAGCTTTAGTGACGTGGTGCTGTGATTGAGGCTGTTGGTTCAAGATGGCTTCACTTACAAGTCCTGTGGTTTGTGTACAGATTTGGAAGACTGTACTTGATTCATGGTTAAAACATGGAATTATCACTTAAATTACAGTGAAATTCAGTGCCTATTATGTAGTTTTTTTCTAACTTGAATCTTCTGCCACATTTGAAGCTGTTGTTCATGATCTTGTCATGGAAATTCTTCTGTGTTAGTTAGTTTCTCTCATGCCATTACTGATGGTTTTCTCTCTTTGAATTCTTCTTCTAAACATTGCTCATCACAGGGCTTCATTCTGGGTGCTATTCTTCTCACTGTGTTCTTCTTGTTGACTGATTCATTTTTCTGTAGTTTGCACTCTTGGTTCTATTTAGCTTCTACCCTTTTCTACTTCTTCTCTTTTCCTAGGGTCATAGGTTCAACTCGCTGTTGACTGCTTTTTGTAGCTATTCAAAAGGTACCTTAAGGTCAACAAATCCAAAATGAAAATGACATCTACTTCTTTTCTCTTACATGTGGTATCACTATGATCTATGCAGTGACCCAAGCCAGTGAAATGGGATGTTTTCTGGACTCTTCCCTGTTTCTCATGTCTAATCCTTCGTGGTGTCAATTCTTGCTACTTTTGTTTGCTTGTTGTTTTCATTTATTCAGATTTCTGTATACACTGCCTATATGGGGGAGGAGGTGTTGGTACTTAGAAAGACAGTAACTTTGTTCCATTGGAAATATTCTTGTAAAACCCTGAAGGGCAAGTTTCCTGGGTGATGAGGTTCAACCCCTGGTGACCTGTGCTTCTAACAAGTACCTGTGGTGACATCCTTAAGAGTATGAGGGGAGAAAGCCTTCAGGAGTTAGTGGGACATTCATGAAGAGCCAATAAAAAGGCATGCAAAAAATAATAACAGAGATTGCAGATTTTCATAATTTGTACATTTTGCTTCAATAAATTTATGTCAGTGATTCTACATGTAGTTTTTCTTACTGTACAGTTTTCTGTTTTAGTTCAAGAAGACTTGTCATGTTTTTAAACTTTCTTACATATTGTATTTTATTCTATTTCAGGTAATGACTTAGAAATGAATGAGAAAGGGCCAGCCCAGTGGCTCACTCGGGAGAGTGCGGTGCTGATAACACCAAGGCCCCAGGTTCGGATCCCATATAGGGATGGCCGGTTCGATCACTGGCTGAGTGTGGTGCTGATAACACCAAGTCAAGGGTTAAGATCCTCTTACCGGTCATCTTTTTAGAAAAAAAAAAAAAAGAAATGAATGAGAAAAATGGATATGTGCATTAGTCATCAGTATGTTTATAAACTAGAACCATAACTAACAGTCGGTTAAGAAAGAAAAGTGACAAAATAGTTAACTGAAGGTTGACATTCTCGGTTAGGGTTTGAGATGTAACGTAAGATATGAAATGCTGGCTTTATTTTGGACCTAATGTTCAATGTGAACCTACATGCTTCCTGTTGCATATCAGAGTACTGTCTTTGGTCTCTAATGACATGTTTGGTGTTCCAGTGGTCAGCTGTGTAACAAAGTGATACAAAACCAAGTTGCTTAGAATAAGAATTCAAAGAGAGAAAACCATCAGTAATGGCATGAGAGAAACTAACTAACA
>NW_007738241.1:4354-21836 GCF_000696425.1 Galeopterus variegatus | reverse complement strand
CTTTCTCTCTGAGGCAGCTATTTCTTAAGGAGTTTTATTTAGCAGGCACTGTCTATGTATCACACCCTATGGTACTTAGAATACTGGAAATTTTTTTTTTTAAACAAAACACTGTAATTCTTGAAACAAAGTAGTTTGTGTCTTTGAAAATATTTTGTTGGAAAAAACTTGGGGTGAAAAGTAGTTTTCTTTTGAACTCAGCAAGTTTTGGCTCCTTTACATTTTCTTTAAATTTTGTTTGAATTTGAGCATCTTTCTTTGTTTTATTGTTACTTATTTATTGACTGATTGATGGCCTATGTGGGGATCCAAACCCTTGACCTTGGTGTTATCAAAACTGTGCTCTAATAACTATCTTAGTGATCTGGCCACTCAACCTTCTTTAATTTATCTTTCTTCTCATATTTTCTCAATGGCAGAGAGAGGAGACCAGCTAGCACTTTTCCCATTGTTCACAGAATTCTCCTTTGGCAGAGCCCTGAGAGGTTGAGATTTCCTTTCCATTTTCCATGCTGTGATAGGCAATATTGTGGCCCACATCCTTCAGTGCTCCATTTATACCTGGTAATATGTTTTGTGCTGAAGCTTCTTTTGGCTAGTATTAATATTTCCACTTAAGCTTTTCATAATTAGTGTTTGTGTAGCACATTTAATTTAATTTTGTTTTGTAACTTTCAGTCTGTTTGTGTCTTTGTATTTAAAGTGTATGTCTCTGGACAGCATATTATTGGGTCTTAACTTTTCTATCGAATCTGATAGTTTTTGCCTTAAGTAGAATATTTAGACTAATTCCACTTAATCTACTTATTAAAAGGGGTAGATTTAGGTCTGCCATTTTGCTATTTTTCTTTGTTGTTGTCTCATCTACATTTTAATCCTTTGCTTTTTCTTTTCCCAAGTTTTTTTTTCATTAATCATATATTTTTTAATATTTTAGTTTGTTCCATCTATTGGTTTTTAAAATATTTATTTTAATTTTAGTTTTGGTAAAGAAAAATACACATAACAAAAAATTTAGCATTTGAATCATTTTTTACGTTTAAGTAGTATTATGTATACTTACAGTGTTGTGCAGGAGATGTCCAGAACTTTTTTTATCTTGGAATATTGAAGCTCTATATCCATTAAACGACAACCCTCAATTTTCCCCTCCTTGTAGCTTCTGGCACCTGATATTCTAGTTTTGTTTCTCTAAATTTGACTCGTATCAGTGGGGCCATACAATACTTGTGATTTTGTGAGTGGCTTATTTCGCTTTGCATAGTGTCCTCACTGTTCCTTGTTATAACATATGTCAAGATTTTATTTCTTTTTATGGTTGCATAATATTCCTTTCTGTGTATATACCACAATTTATTTATCCATTCATTCTTGGATAGACGTTTGGAATGCTTGCACCACTTCACTATGTGACTAAGGCTGCTATGAACACTGGTGTGGAAATATCTTTTGGGGATTTAGCTATTAATTATTTTGGATATATACATCGAACTTGGACTTCTGAATCACATGGTAATGCCATTTTTGATTTTTTGAGAAGCCAGTATATATATTTTTAAATGGTACAAGGGGTGCACCATTTTATATTGCCACCCACAGCATACTAAAGTTCCAATTTCACTGAAACCTGTTATTCCGTATTGAGTGTGAAGCAATATTTCATTGTGGTTTTGCATTTTCTAATGTTTAATGCTGTTAAGCATCTTATCGTGTGTTTGTTAGACACTGGTATATCGTTGTTGGAGAAATGTCTATTCAATTTCTTTGCTATTGTTTTGTTGGGGGGTGGTGTTGGAGTGGCTGCCTGGTATGGGGAACTGAACCTTTGAACTTGGTGTTACAATTCTGTCTCTAACCAATGGAGGTAACCAGTCAGCCACCTTCTTTGCTTGTTTTTTAAACAAGTTATCTGTTTTGTTATGTAGCTGTGAAACATTTGGTATGTTCTTGATGTTAATTTCTTCTGCATAGATGATTTGCAACTATTGTATTTTTTGAGGTGCTGAAAAATAGTATGGTGTTTTTTATTTAAGATTCTACTTGGTCATTGCTGGTATGTTGAAATGTGATAAAATTTTGTTTATTAACCTTGTGTCCTGCAGTCTTGCTGCATTCACTTATTAATTCCAGGAGTTTTTTCATTTATTTACTAGAATTTTTTACGCAGATACTCATATCACCTGCAACCAAAGACAATTTTGTTGATTTCTTTTTCCCAGTCTGTAATCTTTTATCTCATTTTCTTCTGTTATTGAAGTATGAAGTACTTTAGTGCAATTTTGTGAGTGGCGAGAGGGCCCATTATTTCCTTGTTCCTGATTTTCTGGAAAAGCTTCAAGTATTTCACCATGAATAATAATGTTAACTACAGTTTCCTGTAGATGTCATTCTCCCAAACTCATTCTGAGGCAAACATCACCCTGATCCCAAAAGCAGATAAAGACATCACCAAAAAAGAAAACTACAGGCCAATATATTTGATGAATATAGATGGGAAAACCATCAATAAAATATTCACAAGTAGAATAACATACAAGAAGTTATACATCACAATCAAGTAGGATTCACCCCAGGGATGCAAGAATCATTCAACATACACAATCTATTGTACATGACTAGGTTATAAATTTCTTGTGAATCACAGCCTGTATTCATACGTAAAGGAAAGGTACAACCCCTATGTTTTGTCTTTGGTTAATGTGATATTTCTCCCAAGTTCCCACACAGCAGAAGAAGAAATTAACTTTGTATCCTATCTTTTTAAAAATCTAGTAATGACAGTCCCTCTAAGAACTGGCAGTCTCTCAGATCCCAAGTGAATCTGATGCAGACTTGGCTTCCAATATCGAGTGTCCCTTAGACGCACAGGAGATGTTAACCAGCAAATAGAAGGACCAGGGGACACTGGGCCAGAGACCTCGCTCCTTACATTCTACAGTGACACTCTTCCGCCAGGAGGCCCTAAAAACTTTTAGAGATTAGTCAGAGGAGGAGAGGTAGAAGGGAAACTCAGCTCTTCTTCCTAGACAAATGTGGGAGCATCTAAAAGCAATTTATCAGATCAGAGTAAGAGTCACCCCGGGTGGCACTAACAGTTAATGTCTCTCTTCCTTAAGCGGAGAATGAAGGTTCATGAAGAGGAGTATTTTTAGACAAAGAAACTACACTCGAGGCCACCTTCGGGGTGTGCAGTCTGTGCACAGGGCCCCATGCACAGAAGAGCTCCCCATTTGGTTTTATGGTCTCCTCCTGCATTTGTGTAATTCTTAATACTTTTTTGGGTGAGAGCCCCAAAATGTTCATGCTGCACTGGCCCCACAAGTTGTGTAGCTGAGCTTGACTGTGTTTACTGTGTCCTTTCAAATTCTGATGTCACATCAATCTGTCATCCCACCATAGATATATTTTTTCTTCCCTCCTTCCTTCCTTCCTTCTCTTCTTGTTTGTTTCTTTCTTTTATTCTTTTTCTATTGAAAATTAACACAGGAGGTGTTTTTCTATGACTTATCTAAGTGCTGTGTGTGGATGTTTTTGATGCTTTTCAATGGAAATTGATTTTAAAGGATTGAAGTACAGAAGTGAATGTGGGGAACCGGAAGAAAGCCACACAGAGGCTACACAAACCAGGACAAGGATATTTAAAGTATAAAAGTGGAGGCTTTGGAAAGAAATAGCTGGTTTCTATTCTGACAACAGGAACTTTCTAGTGGTCACCATCTCCATGAAAATGGAACAACAATAATTGTTTCCAGTTAGAAGCAAGAGACTAAAAGTTTATTTCCATTAGACTGGCCCAAACCAGTCTTCTTTGCAGATGGGTGTTTAGTATGACTGGTAATGGGATCGCAACCCTCGGTGTCGCGCCCGCACCGCGCTCAGCCAGTGAGCGGACCGGTCTCTATGTGGGATCCGAACCCTTGGCAGGAGCATCGCCACACTCCCAAGCGCCACACTCACACCGGGCCGGCCTCTTTTATTCTTTTTCTCTTGAAAATTAACACAGGAGGTGTTTTCTTGTGACTTAGCTAAGTGCTGTGTGTGGATGTTTCTGATGCTTTTCTGTGGAAATTGATTTTAAAGGATTGAAGTAGAGAAGTGAATGTGGGGAACCTGAAGAAAGCCGCACAGAGGCTACACAAACTAGGACAAGGATATTTAAAGTATAAAAGTGGAGGCTTTGGAAAGAAATAGCTGGTTTCTATTCTGACAACACAAACTTTCTAGTGGCCACCATCTCCATGAAAATGGAACAACAATAATTGTTTCCAGTTAGAAGCAAGAGACTAAAAGTTTATTTCCATTAGACTGGCCCAAACCAGTCTTCTTTCCAGATGGGTGTTTAGTCGATGACTCTGCTCGGGACTCAGCCTGAGTGTTTCTGGACTGCTCGGCTTTGGCAAACAAAACAAAACAACAACAACAACAACAAAAAGAAACACCCCCTGAAATTTTTGACATGCAGATATATGCAGTGCATTTTCCTTTCCTTTTCTTTTGTATCTACATTTTGCTTTCTACTCTGAACTTTATCACACTTTCCCTCCTTCTACATTGGATCCATTTGCAGTTCCATTTTTGCAGGAAAGGACAGTCTATAAATAAGCTTTTCTCTACTTACTATTGAATTTAATATTCTGCAGTGAGATAAGATGTAAAGATTATAATCTATAACTTAGTTTACTACATATGAGAAATGTCATTACATTTATTTTTGCTGTAGCTGGAAATGATCTAATGCTTTGATGTTATAGGACACTTTATAGTTAATTATCATTTAAAGGAAGGTTTCTTCATTGCATATGCAATAATAGCTCCTTATAGTAGCAGCAGCTACTATGTATTAATACTTGAGTGCTTTCTGTGTGCTAGATGCTGATTGTCTCATTTAGTTTTCCTTATGACCATCAATATTCTCACTTTACTGATGAGCAAACCAAGGCACAGAGAGGGTAACAAACTTGACCAGGCCCCACAGTCATTGAGTGGTGGGGCTGGGATTTGAATCAAGCAGCCTGACTAATTTTAAATCATGGTTATGAAGACATGAACTCTTCTGAGTCAGTAGTCTTCAGAGTCAAAAAGTAAGCCATGATAATAATGGCAAGAAGGCGCACTGTTTACACCTCAAAGTCAAAGAAAGGATTTGGAAGGTGTACCACTTTGTCTACTGGGTCAACATCCCAAATCTTACTGCTGAAGTGAAGGAAAAAGAACCGTTTCCACATGACTGCATTTTCAGTTTCCAGATCCTGAAAGTCCTTTCTCTTCCTTTATTTATGGCTCAGTCTGTAGCAGGCATACAAACTTTAGTATGAGAATTTCTTCTTAGACCAGTTAGTCTTTTAAAGTCATTATATTTGCAGCTAAGAATTAGCTTGGCCTAGGTTTAATCACTGCAAGATCTGTACAGTGGGTTCTCAAAAAGTTCATGGGAAATGCGCATTATGAAAAAAACTATTGATGAATTTCAAAAAATTTTTGCACCAGAATAAACTCCTATTAACTTCTCATAACATGTCTCAACAGAATCTAGTCTGAGGCACTAAGAAGGATAAGACAGGAGTTTCAAAAGAGTCCCTATCAAAGCAACATAAATTCTACTAAAACTGAAACAAAAACGTCAAATTTATCCTGAAGCTTGGAAGAAAAAATGGTGATCATTGATGCTTTATGAAAAATGTATGGGGACAATGCCCCAAAGAACTCAGCAATTTACAAATGGATAACTCATTTTAAGAAGGAATGAGACAATGTTGAAGACGAACCCCACAGCAGCAGACCATTCACATCAGTTTGCAAGGAAAAATTAATCTTGTTTATACCCTAATTGAAGAGGACTGAAGATTAATAGCAGAAACAATAGCCAACACCATAGACATCTCAACTGGTTCTCCTTACATGATTGTGACTGAAAAATTAGTTGAGTAAACTTTCTGCTCAATGGGAGCCAAAACTGTTGTGCCTTGATCAGCTGCAGACAAGAGCAGAGCTTTCAATGGAAATATTAAACAAGTGAGATCAAGATCCTGAAGCATTTTATGGAACAATTGTAACAGGAGAGGACACATGGCTTTACAAGTACAAGCCTGAAGACAAAGCAAAGCAATGGCCACCAAAAGGTGGATGTGGTCTCTTGAGTCAGAGCAAAAGTAAACCAGTCAAGAGCAAGCATCATGGCAACAGTTTTTTAGATGCTTAAGGAATTGTGTTTGTCGACCTTCTAGAGGCCAAAGAACGGTAGCATCTGCTTGTTATGAGAGTGTTTGGAGAAAGTCAGCCAAAGCTTTAGCCGAAAAATGCCCAGGAAGCTTCACTGGAGAGTTTTTTCCACCACGACAAGGCTCCTGCTCACTCCTCTCATCACACAAGGGCAGTGTTGTGAGAGTTTCTCTGGGAAATCATTAGGCTTCCACCTTATAGTTCTGATTCGTCTCCTTTTGACTTTTTGTTTTCTAATCTTAAAAAATGTTTAAAGGATAGCCATTTTTCTTCAGTTAATGTAAAAAAGACTGCTTTGACATGATTTCCCAGGATACACAGTTTATTAGGGATAGACTAAATGGCTGGTGTCATCACTTACAAAAGTGTCTTGAAGTTGATGGAGCTTATGTTGAGAAATAAAGTTTGTATTTTTTACCTTTATATTTTGATTCCCTTTGTCATTAACTTTTTTTAAGTCCTCTCATATAATCTATAACAACAAAGATGGATGAAAAATAAAAACCGATTCTATTGACCATTTGTCCTATTATTATCCATTATCTTAGTACTTGGAAGCATTGGGGTTTTTCCCACTTTCTGTTAGTTGGCTTGATGTTAGGCGTTTCTTCAATTGCCTATGGACCTATTAAGGTTAGTCAGTTGAATTCCATTATATCTAATTTTTATAATCTAATTTTTACAGCAACTCTACATGGCAAGTGGTGGTAGGAGTAGTATTTTGCTGATGAAAAGCTATAGCTTAGAAAAGGCAATTACAGTCTTTGTTGTCACTTAACTAATAAGTGGTGGGGGCTTGATTGGAGCTCATATCTCTCTGCCTCCAAAGTCAGTATCCTTTGAACCAGTCTTTCACATTATAACAAACACTTAGCAAATATTTACAAATGTCTTACTTTTCTGTCTTTCTGGATAGCAATATTTTATAACTGTCACAAAAAAAGTCATAATTAATTTCAACCCTCATTTATTAAGCGCAATCTTCTGAACCTGAAGTAGTTATGCCAGTAAATTGAACATACCTTATCAGTAAACTCACACAAATATTTCCCAAGATTCTTGCATTAAAATAATCAGAATAAGAGAACGATGACTTTCTTTTTAAAGTTCCAACAATTTGTGAATTTTTATAGTCACTCTATGGAGGATATTGCAAACAATGCTAAATGGAATGTGATTGTATTAGTCTGTTTCTCCTGCTTATAACAAAATACCAGGAACTGGGTAATTTATAAGAAAATGAAATTTACTGCTTACATTTTCAGAGGCCAGGAAGTCTGAAGGACTTCCAGGGAAGTCCAGGGAACACACCTGGTCAGGGTCTCGGTGGTGGTGACAGTTACCCAGGGATCTCCCATGGCAGAAAATGGCAGAGCAGAGAAAGAAAAACCTCTCTTGCATTTTCCTTTAAAGCCCTCAGAACCACGGCCCTGACCAGCATTATTAATCCATTCACTACTGCATGGTCCTACAATCCAATTATCTCTTCATGACCCCACCTTTCATTTACCATAATAGGATTTCCCACCCTCAGCAGTTACAGTGGGGACTAAGTAGGTGGGGGGGTGGTATCCAATCTACAGCAGTGATGAAATACTATTATCCTATGAATGATAAATTGCATTTTCCCAAAATGGCTAGGACAATGTCTCTGTTCTTTCCAAAGTGTCTAGGACCTTTCTACTCCCCTTTTGAGAAGTGGGGTCTAACTACTGTCCCCTTGAGTCTGAGAAGGCATGTGACTTGTGAAAATAATATTGTGTGACTTCTGAGGTGAAGCTTTGGTAGCTGGAACTCTTGTGTTGGAGCCCTGAACTGCTGTCTCAGGAAGCTCACTTCCCTGAGACTACGATGCTGTGAGGAAGCTCCATCTAGTCTACTCAGAGAAGCTCTGCCATTATTATATAAGAGAGATGCCTGGTGAGCCCGCAGCTGCTCCATCCCCTATTTTTCCAGCTTGAACCACCGTCTAAGTGCAACTGCAGATTTCCCTAGGCAGAACCACCCAGTAAGAAAGAGAGGTTTGGACGTAATTCCCTGCAGAGGTCTTGATGACAGCAGAGTGGCGTTTCCTGCTCAGGATGTGTGGGCAATTAGAAGGTTGCTGTGCGTCCCATCCTCCCCCCGCTTCTTGTCCCTTCACAGCTCCCAAGTTTCTACCCTAGTTGCAAACCTGAGCTTCTGATCTTCCGCCCATTCTCAATCCTTACTCAAACATTTTCATATCTTGTATAAATTTCTCTTTCATAAATTAGCAAGTCAGTTTCTCTTGCTTGCAACCAAGGACCCAATTAATACCCCCAACATTTAACCTAATAGAGGCCTATTGCTTAATATCAGCACATAAATATATTATTATTCAGTTTTATTTCTAAGTAAAAGGATTAGTTTAGGCTATCACTTAGCCATCACTTCTAGAGCTGTATAAAACTCTTCATAAGTACCTAAATTATTTCCCCAAAATATGGATGGGATGTCCTATAAAAGATAATTTTTGAATATTTTTGTAGAATTAGCCATGATTTTATAAATTCAGAGACTGCAAAGGGTACAAATAAATGTCATTAGATTAAAAAAACAAGAAAGACACATGACATTCAACAAATAGAGAATGAAATAGCTTTGCTTAGATAATATTCATCCCCAGAGTTGTTTATGTGTAATGACTAATACATACATAACAATATAACCCTTGACTTATAGAGCGTCATGAAAGCTTCTTCCTTTGTGAATGTGGGAGAATAAAGGAATGTATGCCAAACAGCAAATACAGGCCACACATGTGGTCTTAAGAGAGTTATAGGAGTAGTGGTAGATAAATGATTCTTTAAATCCAGTGTCCCAGTGAATGTAAGAGCAATGTTACCAGGGACCAGAAGAAAGCTGTGTTCATGACACTTCCCCAGTCTCTTTGATAATATTTTGCTCTCTGTGAATCTGTCTCAGATCAGCCTGGATCTTGCCCATGCCCCTTTCTTCAAAGGTGTTTGCAATGATGTTCATTCAACCTATCTTATGATTACTAATAACCTAAACTCTGGAAACAAAACACTCCCTGTCCATTGAGGCTATTTTGAAATGGCACAGTTACTCCATCTCAAGGGATCTTACAAGAAGCATGCCAGTCACTGATGTAAAGAAACTTTACTGTTGCCCTGGTGGCCGTAATTGCGCCTCTAGAATGTATCAATTTCCCAGGAGGTTGGAATGACCCAGAAAAGAGAACAAGAGAGAGCATATAGTAGAGCAGTATTCCAGTATTGTGTATTTGGCATTTGAGTGCAATTTATTGATGCCCACCAAATGCCTCACTAATGAAAAATAAACACTTTGAGTTAACATATAATAGGACAAACTATCCTTTGTTGTCATTATTTTATTAAGCACCAGACATTGTGCCAGTCTGTGGCAATACAAGGAAAGACCAAAAAAAATAGTCCTTGTCACCAAGCAATTTGTGTTCTAGAGGAGGCAACTAATATTAAATAAAAGGTCACTTAAATCAAATGTAAAATTACAACTCTGGCATGGACTGTAGTGCGGAGGTATATAGTGCTAAACACTCCCATCAGAGTATTTGAACTAATAAACTTGACAGGGATGAGGTGAGAAAAGATGGTGTTTAGGCTGAGGAAGCGCTTTGAGGCAGGAGGGAGCATGTGAGAAGCAGGGATTGTGGAAGGCCAGAGTGGGTGCAACACAGAAAGTGCCAGACAGCACAGTACCCCGTCAGGATGGAGAGCTGAGTGAGAGCCGAGCTATGCCAGGTCTTATTTGCCTTCATACAAACCTTAGTCTTTAACCTAAAAGCAATGGGAAGTGATTAAAGAAGCTTTAACAATGTGCATGTGTGTGCACGCATGTGTGTGCACATGTGCGAGATGGTGGTGCTGATGGTCAGATTTACATTTTGATAAGGTGACCAGTTTTGTACTTGCATTTTTGCCATTTGTTAAATATTTTGTTTAATTGTACAAATATTATTTTCTAGAGAGGAGTGCAAAATGGAAAGAATGAAATGCAGATTCTAGTGGTAATAAGTACACATCTCAAATTCAGTCAATGGAAATCGAAATTCTTAATGTAGTCCAAAGTAACACAACTTTGGTTTCAACCACATTCTTGTTGAAATAAAGGCAACTGACTGTGTGTTCAATTCCGACAATAAATGTAAAATTAAAGACTGTGGGCAAAAATATGTCATTAGAGATGAACATTAAATGCATGACAATGGTTGGTAGCCTTTGGGGGTAGAGAAAAGAGAGTGTGTCATGGAGATAAGAGTAAATAAACAAAAATAAATAAATAAAATTCTCTAACTAACATGGAGAATAATCAGGGATATTTTTGTAACAGTTTTAGCCCTCAAGGATCAGATCCCTCCAAAACACAGTAACTCTAATATGTTCTTGGATTTTCTCTGATTAAATAATCCAGAACACAAAATGGATGAAAGTATTATATGCCTTAACTTTTAGCAAGAAGTCTCAGGTACAACTACTTTCCAACCTTGGATCTCTGAACAAGCCAATTAATTTCTCTGAGCCTCAGTTTTTTCATGTATAAAATAGAGTTAATAACCTCTCCCCAGCTCTAAGATAAGTAGAGCTAATATTTAAAACCCTTTCAAAATAGTACACACATGTAGTTTTCCCAGGGGTCCAAATAAAAGAGTTACTACCATATGTGTATAATTTTTAAAAATGTATTTAAAATCCTCAGTTTTATATTTATCAATGTAAAGGCATAGTCTCAGAGCCTGATGATAAAAGAGGGGAAAAACTCACACAACCGGGAGAATAGATATTGATCCTTGAGAAAACTAATGATTCAGGTTAGCCGGTAACCTTATGTCTCCAATTAATATAAATATAGTCTCAGTGTTTATTCTGTGCTTATGTAAAATACAAAATTAATAATTGTTTCCTCTGTAATAAAGTAGATAAAGTAGTTGGGCTGTATAGTTATTAGAATGTCTTCCAAAACTTTTATCTTTTCCTAATTGAAAAAATACAGACCAACTGAAAATCAGGATCATGTTTTCTAATATTCTGCCAAAATAGAGTCTGTGCCTGAGCAATGTTTTGAATATTTTGGGAAAAGATCTGAATTTATGGTGGTCAAAACTATTAGTTTAGTATTGATAGCTCCGCCTATTTCTTTCTCAAAATACCCAAATTTTGTTTGGGGTACACTGTGCCCAGCATTCAGGGATCGAGTTAGACCAGGGTTTCATACCCTGACACAAGAGAGATCTGGGGCGGGATAATTCTTTGTTGTAAAGGGGTGGGGGTGCACCCTGTATGTGGTAGGATGTTACCAGAATCCAGAATCCCTTGTCTGTATGCACTTAATGCCAGCAGCACCCATCTCCTAACTGTAACAGCCAGAAAATGTCTCCTGACATTGTCATACATCTTCTGGGGGCAAGGTTGTCCCTGGTTGAAAACCTCTAATTCATACTAGTCCTAACATCTGTTTTCAATCTGACCAGTGAGTCCTAAAATGCAGTCTTTTAGCATCGATGGGGAAAAGTTTTCACGGCAGGAAAAAGATAAAAAGTATAATTGACTGCACCTGTCTTTATTCTTCTCTTTCTCTCTTTTTGCCTTAAATGCAAACATGATGTCTGGAGCTCTAGCAGCCACCTCGAGACCATGAGACAACCAATACGAGGGAAATGCTAGAAGATCACAGGATTTCCTGACACCATTCAGTCTCTAACTAAATGCAAGCAGCAATGTTTCCCTGGATATATGTATGTATGTATGTATGTATGTATGTGTGTGTGTGTGTGTGTGTGTGTGTGTGTGTGTGTGTGTGTGTAAATGCTATTTATTTAACCATCATTAGTCATCTTTCCTGTTACTTACAGAAGAGCACAAACTTAATTGATACACATGTAGTAACTGTTCCTGTTACTTCCATATCAGGCATAAAGGAACAAAAAGACAAGAGGAAGCCGGGAGTCAACAGGGAGTGGTGCTCAAGGAAATTAAGCTAGAAAGTCTGGTGACGCAGTAGAATCACACAAGATACAAAAAGCAGAGATGGGTCATTATAATGGGTATTTGCTTTATTATTTAATAATAAGAAAAACAAACAAATGAGGGTAGATAAAACTAATATAGAAGCAAGAAGCAAGTATTTTGTGAGATAGTTTAGCCATAGATGAAGCATAAAGAGCATATGTGGGCTGAGCCTAGATAGAAAGGTTTGAAAGACCACTTACTAATGCATGGGGAGGCCTGGTTTTGCAGTGTTAAATACTTTTTCTTATGTACTATTCCTAGATTTATGCAGATTGTTGAAAATATGATTACTGTGTTGTCTGAGAAATTTACCACTGACAGCAGACAGTTTCTACTCTTTCATGCCAAAACTAACAAATATTCTGGGTGTGTGTGTGCATTGTGTGTTAACAAAGTCACCATAGGCTTTAAAAAGTCATGTATCAGGCAAAAAAGGGAGAAAGAATAGTTTTTCTGCAAATGCAGAATGCTGACTATTTGCTTTATGTGTTTGTTCGTTCATTTATGTATTTAAAAATTTAAGTGCATATTATCTGCCAGGGACTTGGTTAGGTACTAGAAACACAGAAGTGAATAAAACAGATGCAGTCCCTGCCCTTATGAAAACCAGAGAAGACTTTTCGGAAAAACCAATGTCTTAACACAGAACAGAAACATTAATAAAAGTTAGAATGGCAAGTGTAGGGAATGGGGTATTTTTCTAGGATTTAACCATTTTATGCAAAATATTTGGGGAAGTTTAACCTACACTACAGTTTACCAAGAGAAACATCTGGCCCACAGAGGAAACCTTATTACTTAGTATCACATTTAATTCGAATATCTTGTCATGGAACCTGAGACTATAGTCTTTTATTCTTCTTTCTGTTATATAATAGTTGACATTTACCTCTTGTGTTTTTCCTTTAAACCAGGCTCCACACACCCTTTCCACCTTGGCTCCCATCCTCATCCCCCAGTCACTCCGCCCATCACTCTCTTGCAGTGGTCAGAGGACAAAGCACTGTTTAATTCCCAGGTAAGTAACCTCATCCCAGGCTGGGCTTCCCCTGCTACCTAATATGCCATCTAAAAAAAAAAAAAAAAAAACAAAAAAAAAAAAAAAATGACAATGTAAAATTGACTTTCATGGTCTTATTTATTAGATTCATACAAAAAAATTCACTGTATCTTTTAGCAAAAAAATCACTGCGTCTGTTTGGTTTTTACTTTTTGTGTACTTATTATTAAAATACTATCCTGTCAGTATATTCAGTCTCATTCCTTCCCCATATATTTGGTCTTTCTTCCTATAACTTTCTTCCTGTAACTTTGGTGAAATGGACTGGGGTTAGAAGGCCTGTGTTCAAACCTGTATTCATTCATTCACATCCACTGGGCAAGTCAAGTGAAATCTAGAAATTTTGGATTCCTATAAAAAGGAAATAACACCTCCTTCGTAAGTTTATTTGAACACTAAATAATTTTTTTAAAAAATCTAAGACTAGTTCTTAACTTATGAAATTATCTCTATACACAAATTAATTCATTCAACAAGATGAAATGCCACTAATCTTTCAGGTTTTCCCCATTTTGTAGCTTTTTCCAATTCTGTTACTCTATAAAGTACGAAGTACTGTACTTCACATGTGTCTGTATTACATGATCTGTATTACATTACACTATCATCTTTTGTATGGTTCTGTCTCTCTCAATATAAGCTTCAAAAGTAGAAAACTATTTTTAGTACACTTAATTTTTAGAGCAATTTTAGGTTTATAGAAAGATTGCCCAGAAGATACAGATTTCCCATGCACCTCGTCTCCCTCCCCCTCACGGTTTTCCCTCTCAGTATTAGTGTCTTGCATTAGCTCCACGTTTGTTAAAGTTGATGGACCAGTACTGATACATATTGTTAACTAAAGTCCACATTTGATATAGGTTTTACTCTTTGGGTTGTACAAGTCTATAGGTGTTGACAAATGCATATGCCGTGTATCCCCCATGGCAGTATCAATGTGCCGTAACCGCTGGCAACCAGTGATCTTTACATTGTCTCCTAGCTGTACCTTTTTCAGACTGTCAGATAGTTGGAATCATACAAGATGTAGCCTTTTCAGACTGGTTTCTTTCACTCAGCTATATTTGTTTAAGATTCTTCCATGCTTTTTCATGGCCTGATAGCTCATTTCTTTGTTATCATTGAATAGTATGGCATTGTGTGGATGTTCCCCAGTTTGTTTATTCATTCACCCTTTGAAAGGCATCTTGATTTCTTCCACGTTTTAGAAATTATCAATAACCCTGCTGTAATCATTTGTATGCAGGCTTTTTGTGGATATAAAATTTCAACTTATTTGGGTAAATACCTAGGAGCACGATTGCTGGACATTTAAGAGTATGTCTAGCATTGTTAGAAACTGTCAAACTATCTTCCAAAGTGGCTGTGACATTTTGCATTTGCATCAGCAATGCATGAGAATTCTGTTACTTGGAGTGGAATGGGTTTTAGCCATTCTAATAGATGTGTAGTGGTATCTCATTGCTTTAATTTGCAGTTTCCTACTGGCATATAAGTATGATGTGAGGATCTTTTCATATGCTTATTTCACAACTGTATTTATTCTTTGGTGAGGTGCCTATTCAGATCTTTTGTTTATTTTTTAATTGGGTTCTTTGTTTGCTTATGGTTGAGTCTTAAGAGTTCCTTGCCTACTTGCATACCATCCCTCTATCAGATATTTGCTCTACAAAGATTTTCTCCCAGGCCGTGGTTTATCTTTTCAATTCCTTAATGGTGTTTCAAAGCACACATTTTTAATTTTAATAAAGTCCTTTAATAAAGTCCAACTTGCCAATTCTTTTTTTACCTTCTAGAATTTTTCCTTCTACTGCTACTGAGGTGGTACTACTCAATTGTGTACCCACTTATCTCTTGCAGTGTTTAGAATTTAGTCAGGAGCCTCTCGGTATTTTTTGATAATGTGAGTTCAGCACTTTTGGAAGGCCCGTTAGACAGAGTCGTAGCAGGAAAGGATTGGCAGCTTACCAAGCTGGACATTTTGATGATGTTTTAATTAAGAGATTTACAGAAGTGAAGGCAGTTTAAGACAACCAGCGTGGAATGTTGCAGCACCCCAGGCAACAGGAATCTCAAGCTCAAGGGGTCATAAGAGAAAACATGAGAACTAAAGCCACAGACAAGGTGTCACCTGTCAGGAGTTATAATTGTAGAAGGACACAGGTACTAATTAACCTGTGTAGAATCAGGGAGGGAATAGAGGGAATACCTCCTCCTGATCTCCCATCTTCTCCAGGTCCTCCCATGGAATGAATTCAGAAGAAATCACCCTCCAGAGAAGAGCAGAAAGGAGCAAAGGATGGACAGTGCTGAGGGTCAAATGTGTCCCTCAAAAGTTCATGTATTGGAAACTCGATCTCCATTGTAACAGTGTTAAGAGGTTGGAAAATCTTATTACAATAACTGAAAGGTGGGGCCTTTAAGAGGTGAGTAGGTTGTTAGGACTGTGTCCTTGTGAATGGGTTGATCCATCCATGGAGTAATGAGTGTGGTTCTGAAGGCTTTGTAAGGAGAGTGAGTGAGAAGGTTCTCTCTCTTGCTCAGCCATTCACGCCATGTGACCCCCTGCACTTCTGTAGAGAGCCACCACCAAGAACAAAGACCTGACCAGATGTGTCCCCAGGATTTTGGACTTCCCAGCCTACAAAACTGTGAGATAAGAAATAAATTTTATTTCTTCATAAATTATCCAGTTTCAGGTATTCTGTTTTAAGCAACAGAAATGGACTAATATAGGCAGGGAGGGAAAGAAGGGAAAGAAAGATCAAACAGCTCAGGCAGTTTCTTTAAAATTACTTTGGAAGACGAGGTGGAGATGCATTCTGAACAAGGTAGTTCTCTGGTTGACTGGCGAGAATATTCATACCACCTTGTCCCTTTTGTTAGAATAGTGCTGACAAAATGTGTCGATAACTCCATCCTGCCTCAGTGCCCCAGCTGCAGGCTCCCTCTGACTTCCCACTTGGATACTACTCCTTTCCAATCAACCATACGGGCAAGAGCTATAATGGCAAAAGAACAAAGAAATCTAGAGACCATAAGAGGCAGGATATCTGCCAAGTCATTTGGCTGAGATGTGGTGGGCTGGGTGAGCGCAACTGTGCCATAGGATGCAGGGGAAATGTGTGTGTGGAGGTGGTCAGGGGCAGTGGTCATGGAGAATAAGCTACAATTAGGTGAAGGACGGTTTACCCTGAATGCAGCTCGGGATTGTCAGAAAATCAAACACCCAACCCAAGTGTCTCTGGGATGAACAAATTAAGTTAACATCTTTATCTAGCTCTGTGTGCTAAGAAGACTCTCATGGAAAAGGAACTTTCCCCATTGGCTTTTTTTTTTTTTTTTCCTTTTTTGTCTTTTTTCGTGACTGGCAACGGATCGCAACCCTCAGTGTCGCGCCCGTACCGGACCAGGACTGGCAACGCGATCGCAACCCTCGGTGTTGCCCCCGCACCTCGCTCAGCCAGTGAGTGGCCGGTCTGTATGTGGGATCCGAACCCTCGGCGGGAGCGCTGCCGCACTTCCCAAGCGGCGCACTGTAGCAGTGCGCCACCGGGCCGGCCCCCCATTGGCTTTTTTAAAAGAGAGTTTGTACCATGGCTGATGTTCTCCTTGGAGTAAAGGACTTAACTAATTGATATCTACAATCTATTCATGGACCACGAGAAATCAAAAGGTTTTATATTTTGACTTAATATAAACATTAAAACTTGAAGACCTACACAAATATAACCAACTTATTTTTGACAAAGGTGCAAAAGCAATCTGATAAAGGAAGGATAGCCTTTGACTTAATATAAACATTAAAACTTGAAGACCTACACAAATATAACCAACTTATTTTTGACAAACATGCAAAAGCAATTTGATAAAGGAAAGCCTCTTTAACAAATAACAAATGGTAGAGGAGCAATTGGACATCTATAAGAATAAAAAAAAAAAAAAGAACTTCAACCTAAGTATCACACTTCACACAAAAATTAACTCAAAATTAATCAAAAACTTATATGTAAAATGAAAACTATAAAATTTTAGCAAAAAAACACGAGAAAAAATTGGGGATTTAAGGTTGGGTGAAGAGTTTGTAGACGTGATATCTAAAGCATGATATATAAAAGGAAAAATGGACCTCATTAAAATTTAAAATGTTGGTTCAATGAAAGACCCTCAA
>NW_007738241.1:0-233 GCF_000696425.1 Galeopterus variegatus | reverse complement strand
GTTCTCTCTACAAACAGTAATTTTTTTCTGAGTAAAACATATCAGTAGAATGGTACCTTCACAGCCTGATGAAGCTTCTCAGCAAAGAAAGCTCGTTTGCTTGTGGCACATTTTACTGTAAGAGAGGCAAATTTTAGTTAACATATTCACTACAAAAGAAGAAAGACGCATGTGAGAGAAACAAAAAATACAGAGTTTTGCCAACAGGATTCTGTTCCCCATGTCGTTCCTCA
>NW_007738240.1:45594-45804 GCF_000696425.1 Galeopterus variegatus | reverse complement strand
TTGAACAGTAATTGGGCAGAGGGTGTGCAGTACTCCCCTTGGGCCTGACTCTGTGGCTTCTACCCAGCCTTGGGTAAGCAGATATTTCCTAGGAGATATGAGAGACACCAGCTGACAGCCCACAAAGGCTTTTCTCCCAACTTGTTTACGGATGTTCAAGCCCACAGACAAGTTGCAAGAACAGAACAATGAACATGCATATACCCTTCA
>NW_007738240.1:39672-40214 GCF_000696425.1 Galeopterus variegatus | reverse complement strand
ATGGCCCCACTGTCTAAGGGTGCAGTACCCCACACATGAGACAGAGGTCCCACCAGCAACGCGGCTGGGAGGATGCTGGCTGAGGAAAAGAGGAAGGGGGCATGCTGGAAGGAGAGGCCGGGGAAGCAGAAGAGTGCCGCCTGCAAACCCCACACAGGGCGAAGTCACTGCAGGTCAAGGGTGGGGCCTCTCCTGGTGACTTATGTCCTGGGTGGGGCTGGGATAGCTGTTAAGTGATGCCAAGCAGCTTGTCCAGCCAGAGAGAAGACTGCGCGTGAGTGGGGGAAAGGCAACAGAGGGGGCGCTGCAGGGGGGCGGGCTCCCCTGGGCAGGGGGCACCTTGCAGCTGGAAGTGGCTTTGGAGATGACTTATTCATACCCCTCATTTTACACATGAGGCCTCAAGCCCAGAGAGGCTAAGAATTTGCCCAGGGACACCCAGAGGGGAAGGCGAACACAGAACCCAGACTTAGACCAGCCATCTCTCCACCATTCCACGCGTGCCTGCCTTGATTCCTCAAACTTAATATCGTCTTTCTCTG
>NW_007738240.1:37035-37681 GCF_000696425.1 Galeopterus variegatus | reverse complement strand
GAAAGATAATTCCTGACCATGGATCAATGAACTTGTGAAAAACTCAAACTGTTCTTACAACCTTTTATACGTGTTTTTTTCTTAATACTCTTTCTACCCTGGAATATTTTTAAAGTATTTACAGAAAATTTGCAAAGAAGGTATAGAGGGTTCCCGTATACCCCTTACCCAGTTCACACTCCTGTTTGCATCTTATATAACATGGTACATTTGTCCCAACTAAGAAACCAGCACGGGTGCATCACTATTAACTAGAGTTCAGACTTCATTTGGATTTCACCAGTTTTCCCATTAATATCCTCTTTCTGTCCCAGGGNCCCTTCTTCCCAGGCTTCTCAGGTCTGTGAACTTCTCAGACTTGCCTTGTTTTTCATGTACGCTGCACGAATTTCATAATCAGAAAAAGAAAGGACTGAGAATGATGATAAGGACGATGATGATTTCTGTCTGGGAATTCCTTCATCCTGATCTCGGTGGGAAGCAAGTGATCCTCTTTTTTTCTCTGTGTTCACAGGAACAAAAGGGAAGGAATCAACGGGACCCACAGAAGTTGGGACGCCCTCATCCCTGCCCCCTGCCCTTTCAGCCCCTGCTCCCGCCGCTGTCCCCCAGCCCAAGGCCGGGAGCTTCCAGGCCCGTGGCTCGG
>NW_007738240.1:34338-35142 GCF_000696425.1 Galeopterus variegatus | reverse complement strand
CTGTTTGTGCTCACATAGTCATGAACTGTTAGTTTTGGAAGGGACCCTAAAGCTCATCTCCAAAAGCCACCTGTCAACTGGTGTTCTCTCCATGGCTTGGACACTCTCAGCAACAGGGGGTTCCCTATGTCCAGAAATAGCATTTTCCTTAGGTCCAAGTAAACAACTGCACCTATTCAGAATGGCGGCCTGCATGAAAAAGACTGAAGGGTGGGCTGCAAGCCCAGTGGGAGCCAGCCATAGGACATGGCTGCCAAAAAGTTAGGGCCATCATGAGGCTAATAACAGGTATATTTTACAGATGAGGAAACTAAGAAAGAGGGAGGTGACAGAAGAGGGACGTGCCCTGTGCTGGTGAGACCACCGCCTCTACTAGGCTCCACTCGGGGCCCTGTTTTAAGAGAGATCTTGACACTTTGGTCTTGGAATTTAGGCTCCTAATCCACTCTTCACATTGTCCACCTGTCCTGTCTTTCAGGGTGACAGACCAGGCATCAGTGAGGAAGGCAAGCTTGAGACGCCCCCTTGCCTGTTCCACTGTGTCCCTCTGGCTCTTGCTTACCCCTCCACCCCAGAGCCAGCCCCCCGGGAAAGCATGAGGGGTGAGGCCTCCCAAGGGCATTCCTAGGGCAGTGGAGGCCTCAAGACCCTGTAATAGGAGCTGAAGAACCTCACCAGTGGGGGTGCGGTCCCCAGTCTCCCTAGCTGCTATCCTCCTCTCTCCATACCGGCTCTGACAAGCACTTATCTTGAGGGTGACCATATAATTTATCATCCGACTTAGTTGTTTTTTGTTCAGTTGGG
>NW_007738240.1:32231-32552 GCF_000696425.1 Galeopterus variegatus | reverse complement strand
AAGGGCAGTGGCTGGGGAGAGGTTGTCAAGGAGAAGCCACCACATCCTGGCTCCAGAGGCTTCCTGGGAAGACCAGGGAGGAGTGGGACACATTTCAGGAGATGACCCAGGACAGAGAATGCCCTGGTTTCAAACACCTGAAGGACTGTTTCATGAGGCCAAAGCAGCCAGGCTCGCCCGGCACTCCTGGGGACCTGCACCCCAGATTCAGTTCCATTTGCTAAAGGATGAGCTTACCCACAAGCAGAGGGCAGTGTGACCTGCTGGTTGACTTTGGAGCTAAACAGATCTGGGGCCATCACTAAATGGAGAGAGCCAACC
>NW_007738240.1:29652-30168 GCF_000696425.1 Galeopterus variegatus | reverse complement strand
AGTTTTGTATATTGCATAGTAGAGGAGAGGCTTTTGAATGTTCTCGCCACAAAGAAGTGATAAATGCATGAGGCGGTGGATACACTAACAACCCTGATCCAATCATTACACAACATATGCATGTATCAAACCATCAGACTGCACCCCATAAATATGTACAGTTACAATGTGTCAATGAAAATGATTAGTTAATTAATTAAAGATCCTTTTAGGTAGCTCCAAACTCTAGGAAACAGAGATTAATCAGCTGGTATGTTTTGGTGCTAATTTAGGACCAGTTTGGGAGATAAAGAGAATGGGAGCAAGAGAACAGGTTGGGGAGGTGCCCTAGGAGAGGGCAGCTGGTGCCTGTGTACCCGAAGGAGGGGAGAGGAAAAAAAAGAGACACCGCCACAGAGGATCACAAAGAGAGGCAGGGCACCCAAGGGAATAGGGAGAGGGACAAGGGACTGGCGAGAGGGAGGACAGGCAGGGAGGAGGGACTGGGAAGGTGAGGGCTCTTTGCTCTTGCTCTTG
>NW_007738240.1:26045-27645 GCF_000696425.1 Galeopterus variegatus | reverse complement strand
TCAACAAGGCTAGTAGTGGAGTGGACATTCCAGTGAATGTCCTCTGTCTCAGAAGGGACTCCACGCCCACTCCACAAACTAGCCCTACAGGGAGCTCACTTCTTACTTCTCACTCGATTCTCTCTCTCACACACACCTGAGCTGAGGACAGGTCCTCTAGTCGTGACAGTCTTGAGGAAGTAGCCCCATTTATCCCTATGACCACCCCATTAACAACTCTCATNCAGCTATGGGCGACTGATGTGCTTGGCCTGTCAAGACCCTCCTTGGCTGGATGCGCATGGACCCTCCACAGCAAATGAATAGGATTGTGTTGGAGAGGGCAAGTCATTGCGGCCCAGGAGGTCTGGGCTCTAGACCCGAAGCCTTGGGTGTAACCCACCACCTGGCCTCAAACTCAAATGCCCAGCCTCCCACCCCCACCCTGGGCCAGCAGAGCCACCTGGGGAGGAGGTGGAACCGGGGAAGTGTCATCTCCCAAGGGGGCGCTTGGGCATCTCTTGGCACGATGGAGCATTGGTTTAAGTGGTCGCAGCTCGGGTCCCCCAGCTCAGCCCCCTCCAATGGGCCTCATGATGAGGTGGGGGTAGTGGCGGTTCTGCTGAGACTCTGGGGATACTGGTGGTTCTGCTGGCGGTTCTTAATGCGCCCAGCCCCCAGGTTCCGATGTGGGGATGGGGAGTCAGGACTTGGGGGGGCAATGGCGGGCCCTTGCTGGCCTCCGGCTGCACTTCCCGCAGGCTTCCAGCGCGTGCACGTGATGGTCGTCGAGGGCTTCGGCTTCCTCACGCCCTTCCTGCAGTGCTGCGGCTTCAGCGCCGTGGGCTTCAGCTTCAGGCTGGCGGCTGTTGCATCGGGTGGGTCTGCGGCTCCATTCCCCTGGGCGCCGAGAAGGGAGCGTGGGGCCGGGGGTGCTGGGCCAGGGGTGCTGGGCCGGGACCTCGGGGAAATAAAGGGCTCTCTAAGTCTCCGTTTCCCAGTCTATATGCTGTGACTAATGATGGTACCTGTCCTGTACGGTTCAGGTGTGGAAGGAGAGGGCACGTGCAGTACTTGCCACATATCCCAGTGCCTCGCACTTAGTAACTACGGTCATTCATTCTGCCAGGCCCTGCTCTAGGCCCTGGGGACACAGCTGTCAACAAGGCTAGTAGTGGAGTGGACATTCCAGTGAATGTCCTCTGTCTCAGAAGGGACTCTGCCTCCACTCCACAAACTAGCCCTACAGGGAGCTCACTTCTTACCTCTCACTCAATTCTCTCTCTCACACACACCTGAGCATGAGGACGGGTCCTCCTCTAGTTGTGACAGTCTTGAGGAAGTAGCCCCATTTATCCCTATGACCACCCCATTAACAACTCTCATGGCCCCAAAAGCCACAATGAGGGCCTGCCTTGGAATCCAGAAGGCAGGGCACATCCTTGTCGTGCAAAGTGTGTGTGGATGGAACCAGGGTCTACTGCAGCCACACAGTGCCACCTGGCCGTCCACCTCCTCATCAGCCCTCTGCTGGGCTGGCTGGGCTTTCAGCAGCCAGATTTGAGGAGGACCTATGGGCCTGCCCCTCTGCCTCTCTGTTGGCCTTTCTGCCCCCTCCTTG
>NW_007738240.1:23867-24524 GCF_000696425.1 Galeopterus variegatus | reverse complement strand
CTTGGAATAGAGTTGGGGTTGGAGGGCACACTTGGGGGGGCAGTAAGGGGATAGAGAAGGGAAGGGCTGGGGAGACATGCCCGCCTGGCAAGTTACTTAACCCTCCGAACCCCAGTTTCCTCATCTCTAAAGTGGGAGTAATGACATCTTCCAGGTGGGTATGATAGTCCATCTAGCATACCAGCCCAGTGTCTAGGCAGAGCAGCGGCTCCTCGCATATTAGTTTCCCCCTCTTTTATATTTCCTGCACATTTGATAGAAGCCATGGGATGGGATGTCCCTACACATATTCTTGCGCCCTGATGGAGTTTGGACGTGTTGTCCCCTCCAAAACTCATGCGGAAATTTGATCCCCAGTGTGGCAGTGTGGGAAACTGATTGAGTCATGGGGGCGGATCCCTCATGAATGGATTAATGCTCTCCCTGGGGGAGGGGGGATTAATGAGTGAGTTCTCGCTCTATCAGTTCCCACAAGAGCTGGTTGTTTAAAAGGAACTTTGCACCTCCTCTCTCTCCCTCTCTCTCTCTCTCTTTCTCTCTCTCTCTCTCCCTCCCTCTCTCTCTCTCTCTCCCTCTCTCTCTCTGTGCCCCCCTCCCTCCCTCCCTCCCTCTCTCTCTCTTTCTCTCTCTCTCTCTCTCTCTCTCTGTGCCCCCCTC
>NW_007738240.1:21584-22183 GCF_000696425.1 Galeopterus variegatus | reverse complement strand
TCTCCTCTCTCCCTGTCTTTCTGTACTTTGGCCATAGCCTCTCTGCCCCTTGGACACACCAAGCTTGGCCCTACCTCAGGGTCATCACACTTGCTGTTGCCTCTGCCTGGAACGGTCATCCCTCAGAGCTTTCACTGCTGAGGTCTCAGCACCAAAGCCACCGCTTCAGAGAGACCCCACCTGCTCCCCACCCAGTGTTAATGTCCCCTTCACCCGCTCCCAGTCACTGTTTCTCACGCTGCCTTGCTTTTTCTTCAGAGCACTTATCCTTGTCTGATAAGGACAGGAAACCTTATCTGCTGGGCCATCTCTGTCCCCAACACCTAGCCCAGTGCCTAATAGGTGCTCCACAGATATTTGTCAGGTGACCTGCATGTCAGGCAACACTCCAGGCTCTGGGGTACAGAGGTGGCAGGACCACCACTTAGACCCCAAAGAGCTCATAGCCTAGTGAGGGAAGCAGGAGGGAACCAGGCAGTGACTTGTGCGCTGTGATGAAGAGGCGGCTCAAGGGCAGGGTGGCCCAGAGGAGGGTGCCTCAACCAGCCTGGCAGCTCAAGAGACTTCCTGGAGGAAGAGACGTCAAAGCTAGAAGTCGG
>NW_007738240.1:19064-19917 GCF_000696425.1 Galeopterus variegatus | reverse complement strand
GGGTCAACTCTTCTGATCTTCATCTCTGAGACAGGCACAATTGTATCCCCCACTTTACAGATGAGAAAGCTGAGGCTCAGAGAGGTTAAGGGGCCCAGCCAAGGTCACACAGCTCAGAGATACCCACTAGGCTGGGCATCAAGAAACCCAGCCCTGTCTACAACTAGCACTAGGACCTTGGATGACACACGTCTATGGCTGAGTGTCCTGATCTAAAGTGAAGGAGTGAATCTGTGATTCTGTTCCTCTGAGAGGTTCTGAATGGGGAAAAAGAGGAAGCTGGAAAGAGGAGGCTGAAGAGAGGGGAGGTGAGTGGGGGGAGGAGAAGGGGATCTAACATCAGTCAAGCACCTGTTGAAGTGCCAGGCCCTTGCCTTACACAACATGTCTAGTTTAATCCTGACAGCAGCCCTGCTAAGTCACTATGACCTCCCCCACTTATAAATGAGGAACTTGAGAACTAAAGAAGTCAAGTGAGAGGTGCAGAGTGAGGTAGGACAGGAGGCCCAGCAGGAGACAGATGAGGAGGGGACCAAGTCTGCCTGCTCTGACTTTGCGGGACAGGGGATGGGAGGGCAGGGATGGGTGGGTGGTGGGAGGGTGGCTGGGATTTTGGAGAGCAGGGAGCATGACAGGGTGCAGGGGGAGGTGGGTGATGGTGGTCTGGGTGGGGTAGTGTTGGGCCAGGAGAGGTGGTGGAAAAAGAAATGTGGACAGTGGAGACCCAGAGGGAAGGGGGGAGTGCCCAGGAATTAAGACAGAAGCCAGTGGGTGACAAACCAGATAGGGGCTGCCCTGGGTTCCACTCTGCTCACCTCTTCCAGCTGTTTGATTAAGCGAGTCCCTCTCCAAG
>NW_007738240.1:16716-17022 GCF_000696425.1 Galeopterus variegatus | reverse complement strand
TCTGACCCAGGCACCCTCTTCCTGTGGATGTACTGGCCCAGCTTCAACTCAGCCGTGTCCTACCATGGGGACTCCCAGCACCGGGCTGTCCTCAACACCTACTGCTCCTTGGCAGCCAGCGTGCTCGCTGCAGTGGTGATGTCCAGTGCCCTGGACAAGAAGGGCAAGCTGGACATGGTAAGCACTGGGGGGCTCTGGAGGGAGGTGCGGCTCTCACTGCCTGTGCGGATCACTGTGCCTTGCCAACAACTCTGTGAGGCGGGCAGCTTCAGGATTATTGCACCCATCTTGCAGATGAAGAAACTG
>NW_007738240.1:14165-14767 GCF_000696425.1 Galeopterus variegatus | reverse complement strand
GGGAGCAGTCTTGGAGGGGGCTGAGGGCTGGAGAATCCTGGCTCTCTGTGTTTTTGAGGGCCTCCTCGCACCCCTGCTGCAGCCCCCAGCCTGAGCAGCACCCACCTCCCCTCTGCAGCCTTTCCTGGAGTCCCACCTGCGGATCCAGGACACCTGTGGCATCCACAACCTGCACGAATTCCCGGTATCATAGGTGCCATCGTGGGTGCCGTGACAGCAGCCTCCACCAGCCCTGAAGCATATGGACGGGAAGGGTCACTATGGAGGAGCAGGGGAGGTGGAGCCTTCTCCTTCCTTCTCCATCCCTCCTTCCTGCTGTTCCTCTCAGGTCCAAGATGGTGCCCTTCTCCCCTTCCTTCCCCACTCTGGACCATCATCTCATGGGCTTCTCTCCCCACCCTGTCCCTCCACAAGAGTCTTAGAGACCAACTGATATGTGCAATGCCCCCATTTTGTAGATGGGAAGGCTGAGGCCCAGGGTTTAGTGAGCTTGGTGCCCACTCACCTTTGTGGGGTGGCAGCAAGTGGTTACTTGGCTCTTTGTGAGGCCCTGACATGCCCCCTGTCTCCACTCCAGGCTTTTCCATTCCTTTGGCTTTCAA
>NW_007738240.1:11596-11987 GCF_000696425.1 Galeopterus variegatus | reverse complement strand
GGACCGCCCATCATTTGTCTTTCATTCGGCTCTATATTTTTACAACATACCAGAAGTTTTCAGGGCAATTTTAACTAATACCCACTATAAACCAATTTCATGTACGTAACTAATATCACTTAAATTAACTCTTAAATTTGTTTTTTAATTAAAAAATGATTAGAACCTCATTAAGGAAAATCTGGAAATAGAGAAAAATAGAAAGAAATCCCGTCACCCTAATTCAACACTGTTAATATTTTTTGGTATATTTCCTTTCAATCTTTTTTTCCCCTCTACATAGATTTTTCTTATACAGTTGAGATCATATAATACACCCAATTTAGTTTTCTGCTCTCTTTACGTATCAAAAGAATTGTTCTGCTATTACATTCTTAGTAAACTTTTTCAC
>NW_007738240.1:5720-6146 GCF_000696425.1 Galeopterus variegatus | reverse complement strand
TTGTAAAAAGTTCAGCTTCCCAGGCATCAGCCCAGAGGTGAATTCAGTAGGGCCCGGGACTCTGCAAGAGAATGAGCTCCCAGGTGATTTTGCTATAGAAGCTGAGTTCTGCGACCTTCCGCAGCTTTCAGCATCTGGAGCAATGTTTCTCAGGCTGGATTTTTATACTGACAGTGTCAGTTTCTTTAAAGACAGGCCACAATTTGGGCTTGCTGTGACTTCGGGGAGGCCTCTGCATGGATCGTTACTGGAGGTGCCTGCCTGTACTGGATGAGGGAGGATGAGAGAGGGCCGCTCTTGCTTCCTGCACCGCCCCTTCCTGACAAGCATGAGACCCAGCCTGTGTCTGTGGCCTCTGGGACCAGGGACCGCCCATCATTTGTCTTTCATTCGGCTCTATATTTTTACAACATACCAGAAGTTTTC
>NW_007738240.1:0-459 GCF_000696425.1 Galeopterus variegatus | reverse complement strand
ATTCCTAAGGTATGGTTCCCAGCAGCATCAGTATTAAGTGGGAACTCAGACATGCAAATTCTAAGTCCCACCCAGACCTCCTGAATGTGAAACACAGAGGGGAAGCCCAGCACTCTGGTTTAACAAGCCCTCCAGGTGATTCTGATGAAAAACACGTCTGAGAAGCACTGCATTAGACCAGTGGATTTCAGCACTTACATATACATTGAAATCACCTGGGGAGCTTTAAAAGCATCCAAAGCCCAGCTCAGTCCACAGAGACCTGGTCTTAATTGTTCTGCTGTAGGACCTGGACATTAGAATTTTTTAAAAGCTTCCTAGATGGTTTTAATCCAGCCGGGATTAAGAATCACAGTGCAGTGCTCTACCTCAGTCTCCATAAGAACCACCTGGAGACTTTGTAAAAAGTTCAGCTTCCCAGGCATCAGCCCAGAGGTGAATTCAGTAGGGCCCGGGACT
>NW_007738239.1:44832-45806 GCF_000696425.1 Galeopterus variegatus | reverse complement strand
TAAATGCATTTTGGCAATCATCTATTTCAAGTTTTTCAGAGAATTCTATGCATATATTTCCCTTTAAAAAACTCATTGACCTAGTAAGAATTAGACCCCGTTCTAGATCACTTGTACCTGTAACTCTATTTGCTATCTCTTCAGACAATGGAATTCTAATGATTACAGTAAATTTTTTACACCCAAAATTCTAAAACACAACAGCACATAGCATTACTAGTGTCACAGATCTAGACCTGAGTGTTTCAATTAAAAACAATAGTAAGCCAACATGGGGGCCCAGATAATAGGCTTTGGAGTCAGGCAGAAAAACTCAGCCATTTCCTAGCAGATATTAGCACATTTCTTAATGCTGCTTGTAATAGTCACTAATATTAGCATGTGGCGCATGGCTTCTGTGAGTGTTAAACAAAATAAAGTTTGGAGATTTTTTTAGATTGATTAACCTATAACAATCATTCAGTAAATGTTAGCTATTTATTTCATAATTAGGTTTACGGCCTTTTATTTTCCATATTGAACTGTTACATTGCAACCATATTCATCTCAAAAGCACCCCAAAGTGGGACATTTGTTTGCATGGATATTAAGTTCTCCCATGTGTCAGAAAAAAATCAGGCACATAATTTTACCCTGGTTGTTGGTGAGAGGTTCTTCCGTTTGAGAGATTCTGTGGCACTAATTTTCCAGGTTAATGAATGGCCTCTGTTGAGACAAGAACACTCNCATAGTGAGCCATCTTTTGATCCATATTTCAACCAACCAGACATCTTTCTTAACTTCCCAAGCTACAACATTAAATGCGGAATCTCTGCTTAGGGGGCCCATATCAATAAGTTTGGTGTGATGCAATTTTATGTTCCTTACGCCCTGATCCCACACCCTTAATGTCCATTCCCATGTATGTTCTTTGAGTTTCAGCTTGCATGAAGTAGAAAACATTTATTTCTTTTGGAGTGTAATGCACCTCCTTG
>NW_007738239.1:42155-43310 GCF_000696425.1 Galeopterus variegatus | reverse complement strand
CTGTTCTAGATCAATGACCATGGGCCTGGGGTAAAAACAGATAAAATTTCATTAAAATTTGCATCCTTAAAGCTTACCTGTACGGCATGCTATTATTTTTAAGGATAGGCATTATAATACTTTTGTTGTCACTTTTCTTTTGCTTTACTTTGTTTTGCTCTCAAGTCTTTACTCTGTGACTTCATTCTATATTTTACCAAGTTATAGCACTTGAGTGAGCGAAGCCACTCATGTTAAATGAAACCGTGGGGAATACACCTCAAGTGACCAACACTAAAGAAAGAGTATTAATTCTCACACTTGCCTCTGGCAAAATTGTGCAGCAGAAATTTTGCATGGATATTACAAACTGCAGAGTTGATGAGGCACCTGAGAGTCAGCTAAAATGGGAAGGAAGCACACAGGATATTTTGGTGAGATTTATTTTATTAAGAACACAAAATGCTTTTGCAAAGACCCTGTGACCAATCAAATTAAGTTAATTTAAATTATAGTAAATTAGGTGGGAAATCTAAATCAATCACAGTTTACTGATAAACTTCTATTGATATGTAAAAGGTCATAGTTTACTGATAAACTTCTATTCATATATAAAAGTGGCAGACCCCAATTAAAATAGCATTATTAATAATGGTCTCTAAAAATAATACAGTTAATAACGACAATACTTACATTGTATCTTATATGCTAGAGGCTCTCCACATACTTTAATCTATGAAATGCTTTAGACAACATCAGGTGCATTCAGCGTGGTATGACTACAGAAAATCTAGGAAGTGTTTTAGTACTTACAATGAAGCACACACTCTTATTACTCACATTTGACAGGTCAGGCTACTAAAAAATGCAAAGGTAAGATATTTATCAAAATAAGTGCAGCTACTGTTTGAGTCCTGGGCTTCTGGCATTACAGTCCCTGACATTATCCACTATACTATATTGATTCTCTGTGGTATATCATCCATAGCCCTATGTCTCTTTCACACAAGAATATGAGACATATTTGTGTAACATAAAATATAAGGTGTATTTAACCATACGTAGACCAATATTTAGACCTTTTAAGGTAAGGATCACTGATGCAAATTTAAAATACTATGTCTCATAGAAATAAAAATGTTCATTTTTTAAAAATCAAAAAATAAACTTAAATTG
>NW_007738239.1:38379-39124 GCF_000696425.1 Galeopterus variegatus | reverse complement strand
GACTATAGCTAACCAAGTACAAATACAGATCCTTCCCAAAAGGATGAGTGCTTCAATATTTTACCTAAAAATATTTAGAAATACATACATTAGTACTTGGGATTTTTCATATTAAAATCTTAGGTAAATCTCATTAATAAATTCTATTTTAAACAGCTTATATGGAGGTATAATGGACATGCAATAAAATCACATAAAGTGTACAATTTGCTGTTTTGACATACATATAAGCTTATGAATCTATCTTCACAATCAAGGTAATATACATGTCGATAATGTCAAATGTTCCTTTGGAGCTCTTTCTAACATTTCTCCCATTTCTGTCACAAAAAATTATCTCGTCCGGGCAACCACTGATCTGCTTTATGTCATTATAGATTAGTTTATACTTGCTTGAGCTTTCCATAAATCCATACATCATGTGACCTATGACTGGTGAGGGCATGGAAAGTATCTGACTTCTTTCATGAGCATAATTATTTTGAAATTCAATGAAATTGTAGCGTATATCAATGGTTTATGTATGTTTGATGTGTTGTATAAATAAAATTTGTTTATCCATTCACCTGTTGATAAACATTTGTTTGTTTCTAGTTTGGGGCTATTACAAATATAGTTGTTATGAACATTTTTTATGTTCACATATTTATATAGGCATACGGTTTCACTCCTCTTAAGTAAATAGTTTTATAGTTTTCAGTGCAGAATTCTTTCATATCTTTTTTCAGATCAATCCCTAAGTATT
>NW_007738239.1:34949-37499 GCF_000696425.1 Galeopterus variegatus | reverse complement strand
ATATAGTGATCTTGTATCTTTTAAACTTCCTTAATTCAGCTATTACTTCTAGTAACTTTTTATAGATTACATCAGATTTTCTACATATACTATTATTTAGTCTATAAACACAGTATTGTTCCTTTTTTTCCAATTTGGTATTTTTTTTTTTCCTTTGACAGATTTCTTCCTTTTCTGTTTGATGCTTTTTTAAAATTTTCAATTGCCCCCCTCCCCGCCCCATGGCAAAACCTCTAGTAGAAAGTTAGCAAAATCAAAAACAAACAAACAAACAAAAACCAAAATCCATACATTCACTATTTAAATGGCTATATTTGAAGATTGTTTACATGATAAGTTTCTGCACCATTGGGATGCATGATACCTCATCATTTACAACTCATACATATAATATTTTATATCCCCCCACATCCAATAACTCTTAATTCTTTTTCTTAATTATTTCCAGATTTGTTTTCATTTACTTTATTTTTATTACTATTTTGGCTCATAAACTCAAAATTTCTAAACTTAAGTATCAAAAGAGTGTCCTATCATAAATCCATTGACTAAACTACCATAAGGTAGAAACATCATATTGTCTGTCTGTCTATGACAGCACTTCAGGAGATTTTTTTTTTTTTTTTTTTTGCCATCAGAATGAAGTCCAACACAATGTAATGACATTAGAAACATTTTGTGCCTGGTTCTTATTGAAGCCTTATAAATTAATTCATTCATCCTCTCAAGAAATATTTTACTGAGTATTAACAATGTGGCAGTCAAATGCTAGACTATGAGGATAAAACATGAATGACTCCTGCATGAAACAGTATTAATTTTATTCAAAAGACAAACATATAAATAACCATAAAAGCATGTGGAGATACAGAATTAGCACTGATATTGACTATTATTTTGGATCCCCCCAAAAGTTTTACTTAAGTGGTTCAGGGAAATTACCTACACGAGGATGTTGATGTCAAATGAGGTTTATTAGTGTTATCGTCCCTGAATATCATTCTCCCCAGTATTCTAATCCCACCTCTCTCCCTTGTTGTCTTTCTCCATAGCACTTAACACCATCCAATACAGCACATATTTTCTTTCTGTCCCTTAAGGGTATGTAGGTATGTGGAGCTAGGGCTAGGGCTCGAGCTCACAAACCCCTCTAGCCCGCTGTCCAGACTGGGTCACAAACCCTTCATGTGCAGGTCTATGAGCTAGGTAACAGGAAAAAGGTCCTTAGAGACACGGGTGAATGTAGAATAGGCTTTATTTTTAGGTGTGAGCTCTGCTGACCAGCAGTTCAGAGCCGCTGCCCCACACACTCTGAAGAAGAACACACAAGAATAGCAACAAGCTTAAAATACATGGCCACACATGTGCACTAACTCCACCCCCACACAACTTGTTTACAAAGAATGTGCTGCACCACCCCCAACTGGTCCTGAGGCAAGGGCGCCTGACTAAACTACTCCATTTTCCTCACAATCCACCCCTTCAGGGTCCCTCACCATACAATGTAGGTGTTCAGAATCTTCCATGATGTTCCCTTATTGAGGGTAAATGAACCTTACATTCATTTAACATATTTTCTGTTCAATATGCCTTAAGGCTTGTCCTTAAGGCTTGTGCTGTAGTTCTGTCCTTTCAACTATTAGTCGCACATGTTCGGTTAGTAGTCATCATTGGTGTGATTTTCCATGGGAATCTTGTAGTCATACTGATAAGAAGTTCAATGCATATTCGGTAGGCCAACACATTGATCACATGAATGTATGTATGTACCCAGTTGATTCTGATGCCTGCAGCCAGAACACTATGGGCAAAAAGACAGAAGGGTTATTGGTGCCAACAGGGGAAGTTCTTGACCCTCTGGTAAGATACATGCCAGTTTGCCATCCTGAGAAAGGATGGTTGCAGGAGTAGGTATCTTGCCTGGTTTATGATACCATACTTCATCTGCTAACACTGTTGGATCTGTAGGTTCTACATGTAACAGTCTAGGGAACTCAAAATTAGCCATAATGATAATACAAATGTGCCCTTTGGAATAGAGTCCTTATCTGTTCCAGGAAGTGTTGCCTTTACTCTAGGAGGCCAGGTAATTTTCACCCAAGATGAAACTTGCAAGCCTTCCTCTAATCCTTTCCCCCAAGGCCCTATTAGACCTACCCAGCATATATGGGGGGCTTTTATTCTCCAAGGCCATTCCCATTGTACTGTCTGTCCCTGTTTTAAACAGGTTGGGGCTGGTAAGAGAATATTTCCATTCTTGCCATATCCTGGCTTCAAAAGCATATCTTTAGCAAGAATGTTGATGAGGCATTTTGCAGCACTATGTCTCTCACGCTGCCTATAAAACTTTCATTGTCTGGGCCATGGGTGTTCACATTAAACATGGACTATTGCATCCCCAGCTCCCAAACTATTTGGACCAACTTAGCATAAGTTTGCCATTTACTAACAATTTTGGGCAGTTCTCAAGCATTTGCCCATACAGTTCAGGCAGCTGCATTCACCCATTCCATTAAGGAGTGATTGTGTATATCTGGCCCTTGTGTATAT
>NW_007738239.1:33579-34586 GCF_000696425.1 Galeopterus variegatus | reverse complement strand
ACTCTGAAGAAGCACACACAAGAATAGCAACAAGCTAAAAATCCACGAGTGTGCATGCACAGTAACTCCACCTCACACAATTTATTTACAAAGAAAGTGCTGCACCACCCCCAACCAGACCTGAGGTGAAGGGGCCTGAATAAGCTACTCCATTTTCCTCACAAGGTGATATGAGAGCAGGAACTTCTGTCAGTTTTTATTCATTGCTCCATACACAGTTCTTATAATTTGAATGAATGTGTTAGTGAAGATCATAAAACTCAGAGTATTGAACTCAAAATTTCAGGACACTATACTCCCTACACACACTGAACTTGCTTGAGCCTCCCTGATAGTCCCAGTTTCAGGTCAGGAGTGCACTGTACAGAGCACCAGTGGTCAGTGTGATGCTGACAACTTTGATTATAACATAGGAACTCTCTTCACTCAAGACAAGCATTCAGTTGCTTTTAAGATTTCAAGCAGGCAAATGTATCTGACACAGACTTTCCCCCAATTTGATATATATGATGTATATGTATGGTGTGTGGTATATACAATATGTAGGAATAGGATAGAAACAATAAGAGAAACTTCACGACCATAAGTTGTTTCAGTGCTGAATGCTGAACGAATGCTTCAGAATGCTCCTGGAGTACAGAAGAAACTTTATTTTTTTCTCAGTGTTATGGACTAAATATTTGTGCCCCTCCTCCCAATCCACATGTTCAAGCCTTAATCCTCAATATGATTATATTTGGAGATGGGGCTTTTCATAGGTAATTAGAGTTAAATAACGTCATGAGGATGGGACCCTGATCTGATGTGATGAGGGCCCTTATAAGAAGAGACACCAGAGAACTTTCTCCCTTTCTCTCCCTCTTTCTCTGTCCGCATGCACTCAGAGGAAAGGCCATGTGAGGCAACAGTGAAATATGGTTTTTTGTAAGCCAGAAAGAGAGCCCTTATCTAAAGTCAACACTTGCTAGACCTTGACCTGGGACTTCCAGCTTCCAGAAGTGTAAGAA
>NW_007738239.1:29991-31722 GCF_000696425.1 Galeopterus variegatus | reverse complement strand
ATTTGTACTACTAGAATAATCAAAACTTGATCATGACTTTATTGATGAATTGTTTTATTCATTATACAATAAATATTGGCACGATTGGCCTGTCACCTCCCTCTTTCTAATGTTATTGTGTGGTTTTGTCAGAATCTACATCTAAATATCTAAAATACGTTAGATAATGTTTCTACTTTGTTCTCTAGAAGACTTCATGTACATTTTAAAATATATCTTTCTTAAACATTGGGTATAATTCACCTTTGCAAGTACTTATGCTGGATATTTTCTTTGTAGAAATATTTTTTATCTCTGACTTATTTCTACAGTATTGTAGGACAATTTGGGTTTTACATTTTTTCCTTAGTCAGTTCCAAAAAAATTAATTAATTTAAAAATATTTCCAGTTCATCTAAGTCAATTACTTATTAGCATTATGTTCTATATAGTTTAAAATTTTGTAAATTTTATATGGTTACAAATTTTATAGCATTTGAAAAAATTTTTCTATGATATCTATAATAATGTCCAAATTTCTTTATTATTGTTTATCTCCTTTCTCTACATCTCCCAATCAATCTTTCCACAGGTCTGGGAATTAACAAACATTCCTTGCTTGGCCAAACTTTAGTCACACTTCTGAACTTTTCCTAGGTCTGTGTGTATACTTGTGTGTAAAATCCAAAAGGAAAAAAACAAAACAAAACAAACAAAAAAAACCCCTGCTAAGTCAGTTTATCCAGAACACTTCATCTGTGATGTCTGATCCTCCTCTATGTCTAATCAAGTTCCTCAGTTTTCACCATCACTCAGGTGATGTCTAATCAACCTGGCTTGTCCTCCGCAAAAATTCTGCTAGCTTGGTTCAGCCAAAATTTCTCAAACCTGATCTTTCCTTTTAGTAATTCTCTCTCCACTGATTCCTTGGCTATAAATTCTCACTTATCCTCGTTCATGGAGTCGAGCCCAGTCTCGTTCTCCCCCTTCAAGACCCCATTGCAGTAATCTCTATACCTATCATCAAGGTCTTGAATAATTTTTTTCTTTAACAGAATTCAATCAGCTTTTTTTCCATAAACCACTTTTTATGCTTTATATATACTCCTTAGTGTATCCTTGTTTTCCATTTATTNAGGCTAGGAAGTCGAAAGTACAGGGAACACATTTGCTGAAGGCTTTCTTTGGTGGTGACTTCAGTGATGGCAGGGTAGCATGTTGCAAAAATGAACTAGCAGAGAAAGACTAACCACCTCATTCACTTTTAAGGAACTCCAAACCACACCCATGACCACAATTTTTAATCCATTCACTAGGACATAGTCCTACAATCTAATCACCTCTTCTAGTCCCCACCTTTCAATTACCATAATAGGATTTCTCAACTTCAACAGTTACAGTGGGGGTTAAGTTTTGGGGGGACAGTCAACCCAAGGCAAAGCCATCATGAGGAGAAATACTCTGGCTTGAAACCAGAGAAATCAGCTCAGATGTTTGAGGAACACAAGTATAGAAAAGCATATAAAATAACTTCATAATATTTCTTTTATGTGCCGGAAAAAAGAAAGAGTACATTGTAGGAGTCATAATGTCATTTGGATTGGCAAGAGGTCATATCCTATGAGTCCTTTTTGACCAAAACTCTGTATGACATGTTTCTATTGCATTTGTTTATCTTTCATTACACATTTATGAGAAAATTAATCTTTTTAAAATAATTTAAGCTTCCTCATGACAATAACCCCCAGTATA
>NW_007738239.1:25321-29432 GCF_000696425.1 Galeopterus variegatus | reverse complement strand
AACAAACATTCCTTGCTTGGCCAAACTTTAGTCACACTTCTGAACTTTTCCTAGGTCTGTGTGTATACTTGTGTGTAAAATCCAAAAGGAAAAAAAAAAAAAAAAAACAAACAAAAAAAACCCTGCTAAGTCAGTTTATCCAGAACACTTCATCTGTGATGTCTGATCCTCCTCTACGTCTAAGCAAGTTCCTCAGTTTTCACCATCACTCAGGTGATGTCTAATCAACCTGGCTTGTCCTCCGCAAAAATTCTGCTAGCTTGGTTCAGCCAAAATTTCTCAAACCTGATCTTTCCTTTTAGTAATTCTCTCTCCACTGATTCCTTGGCTATAAATTCTCACTTATCCTCGTTCATGGAGTCGAGCCCAGTCTCGTTCTCCCCCTTCAAGACCCCATTGCAGTGGTCTCTATACCTATCATCGAGGTCTTGAATAATTTTTTTCTTTAACAGAATTCAATCAGCTTTTTTCCCATAAACCACTTTTTATGCTTTATATATACTCCTTAGTGTATCCTTGTTTTCCATTTATTTTATTAACTTATTCTCTTATCATTATTTTCTTAACTAATATTCCTTCTATTCTACTGCCTATTTGCTAAAGTTTAAAATTAGATATTCATTGATATTTACGTTGTCTTCTCTTCCTTTGAGGGGCTGTAAATTTTCTCAGGGACTGCTTTAGCTTTACTATAAAAAATTTTGTGATAAAACACTCTTATTTTTTGTCAGGTCTAAATATTACCTTCTTTAATTGTAACAAAATTATAATTTTGTAACTTAGAAAGTGAATTTTACTTACTAAGTAAAATGGTTACTTAGAAGTGACTTTTAATCAATATCTAATGTGAAGTTTAATTCACTTTTCAGGCAAAAGACATTATTTTCATGCGTGATTTTAAAAAAAGAAATACATTCTGCTGTATGTTACATATATATAAACATACATTATATATACTTATTTTAAGATTTCTAAATAGATTTATTTTGGTAAAGGAAGGGTCATAGAAGGGTCATCTGAAATTTGTGGAGACTTGCTTTGTAACAAAGGCCAAGTAAATTTAAAATACATTTTATGAGTGTTGAGAAAAAAAAAATATTATTAGAGCAAGAGTGTTTGGCTCTTTTAATCACTATATCTTGCCTGAAGTATTTGTACTTGATCTATTGCTAAAAAGATTTTGTATAGAGCTATAATTCTAATCCAGTTTTTCTGATAGTTTTATCAAATTTGATTTATATATTTTAATCTATATTCTCACTTAAAAATTACTTTAGAATTTCTATGTTTTAGTTTAAAATGAAAGTTTTAATATTATATGGGGTCACTCTATATTAGAAAATATTTTTGTCCTAAAGACTAATTTGTTCTGACATTAATAGGGCTTTCTTATCTTTTTATCTTTTGTGTTTGCCTAGCTTACCATTTTTCACAATGAGTATTAATGTGTCCATTTTCTCATATTGTGTGCGTTCATACCTATAAATATGTAAGGAAATATATGTGTATTATATATACTATATGCATCATTTATATGTAAGCAGAATGTAGCTGGATGTATTTTTTTAATCATGCATAAAAATCATGTCTTTTGTCTGAAATGTCAATATATTAAAGGAATTGATTATAATGTACTGTATCTGAAATGATTTGTACCATCTTATTTTGTTCTTTTAACTAGTACTACTTTATCAGTTTTTTTGTCATCTTGTAAAACATAGAATTTGTTGTCAACTAACATTTTAAATTAGACATATCTTGTTGAACTCTATTATTTTTTCATTCCTTTTTAACTTCTTGCTCATAACTGACATAAACTTTACCTAATGTTTTTACCTAATTTTTAATTGATTACAGTGTAATCAGCACCCATTACATAAATCACAATGAGGTTAAATGTAAATAATTGTTTCAAAGTTTGACATATACTTGAGCCAAAATTCTATAATAAAAAGCAAGCCTTTGAAATAAAACCTTTCTGAGCTCATGTTTCAGAAAATATGTTGAAAAACAATATTTTATTTCCTTGTAGCCTACACTTAAAAGACACGTCTTAGAAATCTTAAATTTAAATTTAGTCATTCAAGAAATGTGTTTAATTCAAACACTTAAATACAAATTTTCCCTCAGGCCTATTATTTTGTTACTGAGATTATCATGAAGAACCAGAATAAAAAAAACTTAGTAAAGTACTTGCCATGTAGAACGTGAAAGTAGTTCACAGGTTTTGATGTAGTTGGTGCTGAAATTACTACTGATTGTTAATCCAGAGGGACAGTGCTAGCTCTGACTTCTAAATATTTAAACGCCTTCTCCAGGTAGTACTTGGCTTCTTGCTCTCTTGAGTTTGGTAAACACAGCGGCCGGTAACAGCAAGCAGGATGAGGATGGCAATGATTTTATGTCTGTTGTCCATCTCCCCAAGGCTTGAATTCTAACTATTCCAAAGGGAAATTCTTTTTTTTTTTTTTTTTTTTTTTTTTTTTTTATTGTCTTTTGTCTTTTTTCCGTGTCTGGCAATGGATCGCAACCCTCAGTGTTGCCCCCGTACCGGACCGGGGACCGGCAACGGGATCGCAACCCTCGGTGTTGCTCCCACGCCTCGCTCAGCCAGTGAGCGGGAGCCGGTCTGTATGTGGGACCCGAACCCTCGGACGGGAGCGCCGCCGCGCTTCCCAAGCGGCGCACTATCCAGTGCGCCACCGGGCCGGCCCCCAAAGGGAAATTCTTTTTTTTTTTTTTTATTGTCTTTTGTCTTTTTTCCGTGTCTGGCAATGGATCGCAACCCTCAGTGTTGCCCCCGTACCGGACCGGGGACCGGCAACGGGATCGCAACCCTCGGTGTTGCTCCCACGCCTCGCTCAGCCAGTGAGCGGGAGCCGGTCTGTATGTGGGACCCGAACCCTCGGACGGGAGCGCCGCCGCACTTCCCAAGTGGCGCACTATCCAGTGCGCCACCGGGCCGGCCCCCAAAGGGAAATTCTGCCACCATTGTTGGGATTGAATTACTTAATCTGTTCCTTAACCTGTCTCCATAGTTAGTGAGAGGGCAGTGAAGGAAACATCTTGTTCCAGTCACTCATTGGGGCCTCATGCAGAAGAGGCCATGTGCCTAGAATTGTCCCAAGGCCTGGTTCTCTCACTGTACAAATATTTTGTTACTTCATATTTATTAACGTAAACTCATATCATCTTCTATAGAGGTGGAATGGCCAGTCATATTTTCTTTTGTAAATTTAGACTGGAAAATACATGATTCTGAGGAATATTAATCAGTCAGTAACAGGGGTCAAAAGCAAAAACCTACACCATATACAGGCATGGAGATATATAAAAGGTAATTTAGCCAGCTAATCATTAGTTTACTTTTACTTTGATATCGGTAACTATTTAATAAAGTAGTTGGAATTTGGTAAGTTTTCAATAATGAACTGTTTTGTTTACAAACTCTTTCAGACTGAGTACCATGTTAACACACACCAATTATGGTGTCCAAAATAATCCCAGATCCAGATGGTAAAAAAATGTTATGGGATAAAATGACAAACGTTTAAAGCAGAAAGATATTAGATATTCATATATATACACACACACATATGCATACATATGTGTAGATATTTCTGAAATTATACCACACGACCAACACAAATGCATTTATTTTATATACTTATAAGTTTTGAATGTAAAATTATGCAAATATATATAATAAAATGCTGATTGTCCTGGGGAGATGATGATTGATACAAATGGCTTGTTTTGTAGGTCTCAAAATCTATTGAAGAAATTCACGTGTAAACACAATGGTATCATAAAATAGAATTAAAATTTAAAAATAGAAAAAGATGTGAATGACACTTTTCCCTTCTATGCCACCTTACTCATTTAAACATTTTTCTTGACAATATTTCCTGATATCCAATAAATACATAAAACTCTAAAGAATGTAAATAAAATGAAGAAAAAGCTAGTTTTGACAGAAATATCTTTTCTGATACAATAAAGTGGATAAATTCCTTCTAGTAATGTGTTGTGGACCATCACAAACGGTGACAAATAAGTGACAAAATGCTACCACACATGTGAATATTTTATTCAAATAACATTGACTATA
>NW_007738239.1:18140-24417 GCF_000696425.1 Galeopterus variegatus | reverse complement strand
AAGAAATCAGAAGTCTTGGGTACGCGTTGTCTGTTTGACTTTGAGTAAAAGTCACTGAACTCCAGCTTTGTTCCAGCCACCGTGACGGGCACTGGGAGTATAATGGTGAAAAAGATACAGTTCCTTCCGTGGAGAAGTTTACATTAGTGGGCCAAGTTCTCAGAACAGTATACGCATAGTCCCCCAAACCAACCAATAAATTATGTTATAAATAATTTTTAACTATGTAGAACCAATGCCTCTCTCCCATTTTAAAGAGTAATAAACTCGATTTTTTTGAAGACCAACTCATTTTCTGTGGTGTGGGTGGGGCTGGCACTAACTCAACCCCACAGCCCTTCTGAGGAGGACATTAGTCCTGAGCACTGGGAGTGGTCCAGAAATAGGCAGTCATACAAAGTAGGCTGAGTAGGTGCAATCCCAGCATGAACTACTGTAAAGGAGGTGTGCTCATTCTTCCTAGGATTGTAGGTGATGAACCCAGAACTGCCATCTCATCACTACGTTAAGAGAAGCTGTTTTTGAACAATGCCACGAAAGAAGCAAGCAGAGTCAAGATACGGAGAATGAGAGATTCCTGGGGATATTGCTTGAGCATTTGCATACTCGGTAACACTTTTATTTTCTATTATTTTGGTTATAGCCATCCTAGATGTTGTAAAATGGTATACCATTGTGGTTTTGATTTATTTTTACTAATGACTCGTGATGTTGGACATCTTTTTATGTGCTTAATAGCCATGTACATATCTTGTTTACTTAAATGTCTCTTAATTTCTGTGAAATGCTGTAATTTGACTGTTATCTTTTTGTCATTGAGCTCTAATAGTTCTTTACGCATTCCAAATTCTAGACCCTTATTAGATATATGATTTACACATATTTTCTCCCAATCTGTGGATTGCTTTCCACTTTCCTAATAGTGGGACTATAATTTAGTACAACCACAATGGAAAACAGTATGGAGTTTTCTCAAACAACTGCAGATAGATCTTCCATACGATCCAGCAATCTCACTTCTGGGTGTATAACCAAAGGAATGGAAATGATCATGTCGAAGGGATACCTGCACTCCCATGTTCACTGCAGCTCTGTTTACAACAGCCAAGACATGGAGCCAACTTAAATGTTCATCTATGGATTATTGGGAAAGGAAATCATGGTATTATACACCATGGAATACTACTCTGCAATAAAAAAGAATGAAATCCTTCTATCTGCAACATGGATGAGCTTGGAGAAACTTATGTTGAGTGACATGAACAAAGTACAGAGGGATAAATACTGTATGTGCTCACTCATAAGTGGGAGCTAAGAGAGAAAGAAGGAAGGAAAGAAAGACCACAGTGGTGTGTTGGACTTGCAGAGGGAGAGAGCATACCTAGGGATACAAAGTAGAGTGGGGGAAAAGGGGATCAGGAGGGAGATTGGGGATAACTGGGGAAATAATTGGCATGAGACACAGGGTATAATCACAATTTGTGGTTAAGGGCATACTGCCAGTATGGATCTGGCCACCATATCTTAGGCATAAGTGGTGACAATTTGCTTTGTAACCCATATTCATGTATTAATATTCATCACCAATAAAAAAATAAAAGTAAAATCTTAACACCAAGTCAACAAAATTTAACAAAACAAATGTGAGAGACAAAATATCTTCATCAGGGCCGGCCCGGAGGCGCACTGGAGAGTGCGCCGCTTGGGAGTGTGGCGGCGCTCCCGCCGAGGGTTCGGATCCCATGTGGAGACTGGTTCCCGCTCACTGGCTGAGCGTGGTGTGGGCGCAACACTGAGGGTTGCGATTCTGTTGCCGGTCCCCGGTACGGGCGCGACACCGAGGGTTGCGATCCCGTTACCGGTCAGTAAAAAAAAGACAAAAAGGAAAAAAGAATATATCTTAATCAATCTTGAATCAAAATCAGTAGTTTGTACAAAGGTCAAGGTGTGGAATGTAAGTTTTAGACATTGGTTTCTTCAGTAATTTTCTTGAAGCAGTATTGTTCCTGAGTATGGCACTGACGATTTTTCATGTTCTTTAAAATTGTCTCGCACTTCCAAGCTCTGCTGGGAAATGCAACACAGTGGAATGTCTCTTTTGTTTCTGACTTCCATAAAAAAATTCTGTCTTCAAATAAAATGATTAATTACAAAAACATAAATAAATGAACAATTTGATTTTGATAAAGTCCAGTTATTTTTTTCTTTTATTGCTTGTGCTTCTTATATATTTAAGAAGCTGTTGCCTATCCAATGTCATGAAGATTTACACCTATAGTTGCTTCAGAGGGGCTTTTGTTTAACCTGTTACATTTAGTCTCTGATCCACTATTAGCTAACTTTGCAGTATAGTGTACTGTAAGTGTCTAGCTTCTTTCTTTTGCATGTAATTATCTGATTGTTTCAGCAACTTTTTTTTTCGTTAAATTTTTATTTTGTCAATATACAATGTATATGATTATTATGGCNTCTGTGAAATGCTGTAATTTGACTGTTATCTTTTTGTCATTGAGCTCTAATAGTTCTTTACACATTCTAAATTCTAGACCCTTATTAGATATATGATTTACACATATTTTCTCCCAATCTGTGGATTGCTTTCCACTTTCCTAATAGTGGGACTCTAATTTAGTACAACCACAATGGAAAACAGTATGGAGGTTTCTCAAACAACTGCAGATAGATCTTCCATACGATCCAGCAATCTCACTTCTGGGTGTATAACCAAAGGAATGGAAATGATCATGTCGAAGGGACACCTGCACTCCCATGTTCACTGCAGCTCTGTTTACAACAGCCAAGACATGGAGCCAACTTAAATGTTCATCTATGGATGATTGGAAAAGGAAATCGTGGTATTATACACCATGGAATACTACTCTGCCATAAAAAAGAATGAAATCCTTCTATCTGCAACATGGATGAGCTTGGAGAAACTTATGTTGAGTGAAATAAGCAAAGCACAGAGGGATAAATACTGTATGTGCTCACTCATAAGTGGGAGCTAAGAGAGAAAGAAGGAAGGAAAGAAAGACCACAGTGGTGTGTTGGACTTGCAGAGGGAGAGAGCATACCTAGGGATACAAAGTAGAATGGGGGAAAAGGGGATCAGGAGGGAGATTGGGGATAACTGGGGAAATAATTGGCATGAGACACAGGGTATAATCACAATTTGTGGTAAAGGGCATACTGCCAGTATGGATCTGGCCACCATATCTTAGGCATAAGTGGTGACAATTTGCTTTGTACCCCATATTCATGTATTAATATTCATCACCAATAAAAAAAAAAGGAAAATCTTAACACCAAGTCAACAAAATTTAACAAAACAAATGTGAGAGACAAAATATCTTCATCAGGGCCGGCCCGGTGGCGCACTGGAGAGTGCGCCGCTTGGGAGTGTGGCGGCGCTCCCGCCGAGGGTTCAGATCCCATGTGGAGATGGGTTCCCGCTCACTGGCTGAGCGTGGTGCGGGCGCAACACTGAGGGTTGCGATCCCGTACCAGTCAGTAAAAAAAAGACAAAAAGGAAAAAAAAAATATCTTCATCAATCTTGAATCAAAATCAGTAGTTTGTACAAAGGTCAAGGTGTGGAATGTAAGTTTTAGACATTGATTTCTTCAGTAATTTTCTTGAAGCAGTATTGTTCCTGAGTATGGCACTGACGATTTTTCATGTTCTTTAAAATTGTCTCGCACTTCCAAGCTCTGCTGGGAAATGCAACACAGTGGAATGTCTCTTTTGTTTCTGACTTCCATAAAAAAATTCTGTCTTCAAATAAAATGATTAATTACAAAAACATAAATAAATGAACAATTTGATTTTGATAAAGTCCAGTTTTTTTTTTCTTTTATTGCTTGTGCTTCTTATATATTTAAGAAGCTGTTGCCTATCCAAGGTCATGAAGATTTACACCTATAGTTTCTTCAGAGGGGCTTTTGTTTAACCTGTTACATTTAGTCTCTGATCCACTCTTAGCTAACTTTGCAGTATAGTGTACTGTAAGTGTCTAGCTTCTTTCTTTTGCATGTAATTATCTGATTGTTTCAGCAACTTTTGTCACGTAGACTATTCCTTCTCCTTTGAATGGTCTTAACTCCAATCAAAGGGAATTTCCTTTCCTTAGAATTACCTCAGTGCATGACAGGACTGATTGTCCTTTTATTTCTATTAAAATTATTGTTTTATAATTGGCACAAAATAATTTTACATATTTATAGGTGCAGAGTGATATTTTGATACATGTATGCAACGTGTATTTATCAAATCAGGATAATTAAGTTATTCATGACTTCAAACATATGTCTATCCTTATGGCAGTAATTCAATGCTTTGATTACTGCAGTTTTATAGCAAGTTTTGAAATCAAAAAGTGTGTGTCCTGCAACTCTTTTCATCCTTTTCAAGATTGTTATGGAATTTGAAGTCCCTTGCCATGATATAAAGATTTAGGGATCAGCATGTCAATTTCTGCAGAACGAATTACGAATTTGATTGATTTTTCTAGATATAAAATAATGAAATGTAAATAGGGACAGTTTTACTTCTTCCTTTATAATATAAATGATTTTTTATTTTTATTTATTTATTTAATTAATATTTTTTAAATTATGAATATTCATGAGAAACAAAGCTGATTGTCACCCTTCGTGCCCCTTATGTGAGGGCCATAATCATACAGTGAGAAAGACCACTACTGTGGTCTTTCTTTCCTTCCATCTTTTTCTCTTAGCTAACACATGTGAGTGTGTATATGTGGTATTTATCCCTCTGTGCTTTGCTTATTTCACTCAATGTAAGTTTCTCCAGGCTCATCCACGTTGTTGAAAATGGGAGTATTTCTTTCTTTTTTTATGGCGGAGTAGTATCCATGGTATATACATACGACAGTTCCCTTATTCAATCATCCATCGATGGACATTTAGGTTGGTTCCCTGTCTTGGCTATCGTAAACAGAGCTCAATGAACATGGGAGTGCAGGTATCCCTTCAACATGATGATTTCCATTTCTCTGGGTATATACCCAGAAGTGGGTTTGCTGGATCATATGGAAGATCTATCTGTAGCTGTTTGAGGAAACTCCATACTGTTTTCCATCATGGATGTACTAACTTATGGTCCCACCAACAGTGCAGGAGCATTCCCTGCTCTCCACAACCTCACCAGAACTTGTAATTCACCTTTCCATGTAATTCACCTCCCCAAGCAGCAGGTAACCACCATTCTACTCTCTGCTCCTATGAATTCAATATTTTAATTCTAATTTACTTTTTGAATTGAAGCATAATCGATTATTCATATTTATGGGGTACAGAGTTGACTATCAATATTTGTGTGCAGTATGAGATGATCAGATCAATAGTATTAGAATATTCAATGTGATAAATCATAATTACTCTTTGTGTACCTTACCCATTTATTCCCTAACCCCTCTCCCTCTCCCCTTTTCCCGCTTCTAGTGACTATAGATCTCTTCTATCCTTCTAAAAGTGCATCTTATTATTGTGGTCTGTCTCTCTTTCTCAGCTCCCATCTATGAATGAGGACGTGCAATATTTCTCTTTCTGTGTCTGGCTTATTCCACGTAACTTAATTGTCTTAAATTTAAGCTCACTCATGGGGCTGCAAATGGCAGAATTAAAAAAATTTTTTTTTTATGGCTTGGTGAGTAATATTCTATTGAGTATATATGCCATGTTTTCCTAATTTGGTTGTCTGTCAATGGACATTTAGGTTAATTCCATATACTGGCTACTGTAAATAGAGCCGTGATGAACATGGGAGTTCAGTATCCTTTTAATATGATGATTTCCATTCCTTTGGGCACATACCCAGCGGAGGGATTACTGGATCATACGGTAACTACCTTCACTTGTTTGAGAAAATTCCATACTGTTTTCTGTAATGGCTGTACTAATTTACAGTCCCACCAACAGTGTAAAAGAGATCCCTTTTCTCCACATTCTCGCCAGCATTTGTTATTCTCCATCTTTTGATTATAGCCAGTCTAATTGGTGTGAGATGATATCTTAGTGTGGTTTTGATTTGCATTTCCCTGATTACTAATATTGAGAGTTTTTTTTCATGTACCTGTTGTCTATCTGTATTTCTTCCTTTGAAAAATGTCTATTCAGCTCCTTTGCCCATTTTTTAATTGAATTTTTTTTTCTTACTATGAAATTGTTTGAGTTCCTTGTATATTCTGTACATTAATATCTTGTCTGGTGTGTAGTTTGCAAATATTTTCTCCCATTCTGTAGGTTGCCTTTCCACTTT
>NW_007738239.1:6626-18130 GCF_000696425.1 Galeopterus variegatus | reverse complement strand
GTTGGATTTTATCAAATTCTTTTTCGGCATCAATAGAGATGATCATATGGTCCTTGTGTTTCAGCAACTTTTGTCAAGTAGACTATTCCTTCTCCTTTGAATGGTCTTAACTCCAATCAAAGGGAATTTCCTTTTCTTAGAATTACCTCAGTGCATGGCAGGACTGATTGTCCTTTTATTTCTATTAAAATTATTGTTTTATAATTGGCACAAAATAATTTTACATATTTATAGGTGCATAGTGATATTTTGATACATGTATGCAACGTGTATTGATCAAATCAGGATAATTAAGGTATTCATGACTTCAAACGTATGTCTATCCTTATGGCAGTAATTCAATGCTTTGATTACTGCAGTTTTATAGCAAGTTTTGAAATCAAAAAGTGTGAGTCCTGCAACTCTTTTCATCCTTTTCAAGATTGTTATGGAATTTGAAGTCCCTTGCCATGATATATAAGATTTAGGGATCAGCATGTCAATTTCTGCAGAACGAATTATGAATTTGATTGATTTTTCTAGATATAAAATAATGAAATGTAAATAGGGACAGTTTTACTTCTTCCTTTATAATATAAATGTATGAAAAATTTGATTTTGATAAAGTCCAGTTTTGTTTTTTCTTTTATTGCTTGTGCTTCTTATATATTTAAGAAGCTGTTGCCTATCCAAGGTCATGAAGATTTACACGTATAGTTTCTTCAGAGGGGTTTTTGTTTTACCTGTTACATTTAGTCTCTGATCCACTCTTAGCTAATTTTGCAGTATAGTGTACTGTAAGTGTCTAGCTTCTTTCTTTTGAATGTAATTATCTGATTGTTTCAGCAACTTTGTCAAGTAGACTATTCCTTCTCCTTTGAATGGTCTTAACTCCAATCAAAGGGAATTTCCTTTCCTTAGAATTACCTCAGTGCATGACAGGACTTATTGTCCTTTTATTTCTATTAAAATTATTGTTTTATAATTGGCACATAATAATTTTACATATTTATGGGTATAGAGTGATATTTTGATACATGTATGCAACATGTATTGATCAAATCAGGATAATTAAGGTATTCATGACTTCAAACATATGTCTATCCTTATGGCAGTAATTCAATGCTTTGATTACTGCAGTTTTATAGCAAGTTTTGAAATCAAAAAGTGTGTGTCCTGCAACTCTTTTCATCCTTTTCAAGATTGTTATGGAATTTGAAGTCCCTTGCCATGATATATAAGATTTAGGGATCAGCATGTCAATTTCTGCAGAATGAATTAAGAATTTGATTGATTTTTCTAGATATAAAATAATGAAATGTAAATAGGGACAGTTTTACTTCTTCCTTTATAATATAAATGATTTTTTATTTTTATTTATTTATTTAATTAATATTTTTTAAATTATGAATATTCATGAGAAACAAAGCTGATTGTCACCCTTCGTGCCCCTTATGTGAGGGCCATAATCATACAGTGAGAAAGACCACGACAGTGGTCTTTCTTTCCTTCCATCTTTTTCTCTTAGCTAACACATGTGAGTGTGTATATGTGGTATTTATCCCTCTGTGCTTTGCTTATTTCACTCAATGTAAGTTTCTCCAGGCTCATCCACGTTGTTGAAAATGGGAGTATTTCTTTCTTTTTTTATGGCGGAGTAGTATCCATGGTATATACATACGACAGTTCCCTTATTCAATCATCCATCGATGGACATTTAGGTTGGTTCCCTGTCTTGGCTATCGTAAACAGAGCTCAATGAACATGGGAGTGCAGGTATCCCTTCAACATGATGATTTCCATTTCTCTGGGTATATACCCAGAAGTGGGTTTGCTGGATCATATGGAAGATCTATCTGTAGCTGTTTGAGGAAACTCCATACTGTTTTCCATCATGGATGTACTAACTTATGGTCCCACCAACAGTGCAGGAGCATTCCCTGCTCTCCACAACCTCACCAGAACTTGTAATTCACCTTTCCATGTAATTCACCTCCCCAAGCAGCAGGTAACCACCATTCTACTCTCTGCTCCTATGAATTCAATATTTTAATTCTAATTTACTTTTTGAATTGAAGCATAATCGATTATTCATATTTATCGGGTACAGATTTGACTATCAATATTTGTGTGCAGTATGAGATGATCAGATCAATAGTATTAGAATATTCAATGTGATAAATCATAATTACTCTTTGTGTACCTTACCCATTTATTCCCTAACCCCTCTCCCTCTCCCCTTTTCCCGCTTCTAGTGACTATAGATCTCTTCTATCCTTCTAAAAGTGCATCTTATTATTGTGGTCTGTCTTTCTTTCTCAGCTCCCATCTATGAATGAGGACATGCAATATTTCTCTTTCCGTGTCTGGCTTATTCCACGTAACTTAATTGTCTTAAATTTAAGCTCACTCATGGGGCTGCAAATGGCAGAATTTTTAATTTTATTTTATGGCTGAATGAGTAATATTCTATTGAGTATATATGCCATGTTTTCCTAATTTGGTTGTCTGTCAATAGACATTTAGGTTAATTCCATATACTGGCTACTGTAAATAGAGCCGTGATGTACATGGGAGTGATACTGGCTACTGTAAATAGAGCCGTGATGAACATGGGAGTTCAGTATCCTTTTAATATGATGATTTCCATTCCTTTGGGCACATACCCAGCGGAGGGATTACTGGATCATACGGTAACTACCTTCACTTGTTTGAGAAAATTCCATACTGTTTTCCGTAATGGCTGTACTAATTTACAGTCCCACCAACAGTGTAAAAGAGATCCCTTTTCTCCACATTCTCGCCAGCATTTGTTATTCTCAGTCTTTCTGATAATAGCCAGTCTAATTGGTGTGAGATGATATCTTAGTGTGGCTTTGATTTGCATTTCCCTGATTACTAATATTGAGCGTTTTTATTTTTTTAATGTACCTGTTGTCTATCTGTATTTCTTCCTTTGAAAAATGTCTATTCAGCTCCTTTGACCATTTTTTAATTGAATTTTTTTTTCTTACTATAAAGTTGTTTGAGTTCCTTGTATATTCTGTACTTTAATCTCTTGTCTGGTGTGTAGTTTGCAAATATTTTCTCCCATTCTGTAGGTTGCCTTTCCACTTTGTTAATTGCTTCCTTTGCTGTGCAGAGGTTTTTTAGCTTGATATAACCCCATTTGTTTATTTTTTCTTTTGTTGCTTCTGCTTTTTATGGTCTTATTCATAATTTCTTTGCCCAGTTCTACATCCTAAAGTGTTTCTCCTCTCTTTTCTATTAATAATTTTAATCCATTTTGAGTTAATTTTCCTATATGATGAGAGGTTCACATCTAGTTTTTTTTTCTTCTTCTTGTAGGTGTCCCATTTTCCCAGCACAATTTATTGAAGAGGCATCTTTTCCTCAATGTATGCTGTTCTGGTAGATGTCAAAGATTGGTTGGCTGTAAGTACATAGGTTGATTTCTGGGGCCTCTGTTCTGTTCCTTTGGTGTCCGTTTTTCTGCCAGTTCCATGCTGTTTGGGTTACAATAGCTTTGTAGGATAATTTGAAGTTAGGTAGTGTTATGCCTCTGGCTTTTTTTTCCCCTCAGGAGTGCTGGACTGTTTTGACTCTTCGGGGTCTTTTGTTGTTATACATGAATGTTAGGATTGTTTTTCCTATTTCTGATAGCTTTGGGCAGTGTGGACATTCTTACAATGTTAATTCTTCCAGTCCAAGAGCATGGAATGTCTTTCCACCTTTTTGTGTCTTCTTTAATTTCTTTCAGTAGTGTTCTTATAGTTCCCATTGTACAGATCTTTCACCTCCTTGGTTAAATTGATTCCTTGGTATTTTAACTTTTGATGACTATTGTAAATGGACTTGCTTTCTTGATTTCTTTTACTGCTAGTTCATTATTGGAGTGTAAAAATGCTCCTAAGTTTGGGGTGTTGATTTTTGTATCCTGAAACATTCCTGAAGTTCTTAATCAACTCTAAGAGTTTTTGGTAGAGTCTTTAGGTTTTTCTATACATAGGATCATGTTGTCTGCAAACAGAGACAGTTTGACTTTGTTCTTTCCAATCCGAATGCCCTTTACTTCTTTCTCTTGCCTTATTGCTCTGGCTAGTACTTTCAGTACTATGTTAAATAGGAGAGTTGAGAGTGGGAATCCTTGCCTTTTTCCTGTTCTTAAGGGAAAAGCTTTAAGCTTTTCCCCATTCAGGATGATATTGGCAGTCGGTTTGTTGTATATGGTTGAAATGCTTTCCTTGAATACCTAATTTACTTAGAGGCTTTATCATGAAAGGATACTGAATTCTGTCAAATGCTTCTTCTGCATCTATTGAGATCCTCATCTTTTTTCCTTTATTCTGTTTATGGGCTTTATCAAAGTTATTGCCTTTTGCATGTGGAACTATCCTTACATTCCTGGAACATATCCCACTTGATTATGGTGCATAATTTTTTTGATGTGTTGCTGTATTCTGATTGCTAATATTTTGTTGAGAAGTTTTTCATCTATGTTCATCAAGAATATTAGCCTATAGTTTTCTTTTATTGTTGTGTCTGATTTTGGCCTCAAGTTGACGCTGGCCTCATAGAATGAATTTCGGAGAGTGGCCGCTGTTTCAATATTTTGGAATAGTTTGAAGAAAATTGGTATTAATTTCTCCTTAAAAGTGTGGTAGAATCCAGCAGTAAAGCCATCCATTCCTGGACTTTTCTTTGTTGGAAGACTGCTGATTACTGCTTCAATCTCACTACTTTTCATTGGTCTGTTCAGGTTTTCTATTTCTTCTTGGTTTAGTCTTGGTACTTTGTATGTGGCCTGAAATTTGTCCATTTCCTCCTATGTGTTGGCATAGAGTTGTTTATAATAGTCTCTAATGATTCTCTGTATGTGTGTAACATTGGTTCTAATGTCTCCTTTTTCATTTCTGATTTTTGTTATTTGGGTCTTCTCTCTTTTCTTTCTTTCTTTTTTTTCTGTTTACCTATATAATGATGTTTCTTTTTTTATTTCTAATAAAGCCAGCTTTTTGTTTCATTTTTTTTATATATCATTTTTGGGGGCCTCTATTTCATTTAGTTCTGCACTGATCTTAGTTCTTTACTTCTACTATTTTAGGAATCCACTGTTCTTGTTTTTCTAGTTCTTTGGGGTGGAGCATTAGGTCATTAATTTGAAGACTTTCTATTCTTTTGATGTAAGCAGTTATTGCAACAAACTTTACTTTTAGTATTGCTTTTGTAGTACCCTGCAGATTTTACTATATATGTCTTTATGTTCACCAGTTTCAAGAATTTTTTTATTTCCTTTTTAATTTCTTCTTGGACCCATAGACCATTCAGGAGCCGGTTGTTTCATTTCCATGTATTTGTATAGTTTCCAGAGTTTCTCTTGGTATTGATTTCCAATTTTATTTTTATTCATTTATTTTTTTAAATCTAGTTTTGCTTCAGCCCACAGCAGTGCCAAACTTTATTTTTTGTTTGTTTTCTTTTATTTTTTTAGTATTATTTGTTATGCATATTCATGGAGTACAAACCTGAACATCATTACTTGTGCCCAAGATGTGACAGCAAAATCGATACTATCAGCATATCCATTTCCACAAATTATGATTATTCCCTGTGTCTCCCATTTAAAAAATCCCTGAACTTCCTCCCCCTCCCCCCAACCCTACCCTTACTCCACAACCCAGGTATGCTCTCTCCCTCTGCAAATCCAACACACTACTGTGGTCTTTCTTTCCTTCCTTCTTTCTCTCTTACCTACCACTTATCTGTGAGAACAGGAGGAATTTTTCTCTCTGTGCCTGGCTTATATCACTCAACATAATTTTCTCCAAGTTCATCCATGTTGCTGCAAATAGCAGAATTTCATTCTTTTTAGGGAAGAATAGTATTCCATGGTATACATATATCATATTTTCCTTACTTGGTTATCCATAGATGGACATTTAGGTTGGTTCCATATCTTGGCTATTGTAGATAGATCAGTGATGAACTTAGGAATACAGGTATCTCCCTCTCACAGAATGATAACTATTCCTTTGTGTATATACATAGAAGTGAGACTGCAGGATAGTATGGAAGATCTATCTGTAGTTGTCTGAGAAAACTCCATTCTGTGTTCCATAGTGGTAGTACTTATTTACAGTCCAACCAAAAGACTCAGAGCTTCCCTTCTCTCCACATCCTTGACAGCATTTTCATTCTCCATCATTCGATTCTAGACAGTCTAACTGGTGTGAGACGATATCTAAATGTGGTTTTAACTTGTATTTTTCTGATAATTTGTGGTGTTGAATATTTTTTAAGTTCCTGTTGACCATTTGTATGCCTTCTTTAGAAAAGTGTCTATTCAGCTCCTTTGCCCTTTTTTCATTGGGTTATTTGTTTTCTTACCGTGTAATTGCTTGAGTTCCTTGTATATTCTGGATATTAATCTCTTGTCAGATGTCTAGTTTGCAAATATTTTCTCCCATTCTTGAGGTTGTTTTTTCACTCTGTTGATTGTTTCCTTTACTGTGTAGAAGCTTTTCAGTTTGATGTAATCCCATTTGTTTATTTTTTCTTTTGTTGCTTGTGCTTTTAGGCACTTGTTCATAAGGTCCATACACAGTCCTAGTTACTGAAGTGTTTTCTTATATTTTCCCTTGGAGGTGTTATAGTTTCCAGTCTTATTCTTAAGTCTTTCGTCCATTTTTAGTTGATTTTGATATGTGGTGAAAGTGATGGATCTAGTTTGATTTTTCCGCATATGGATATCCGATTTTCCCAGCGCCACTCATTGAAAATGCAGTCATTTCCCCCAATGTATGTTTTTGTTGCCTTTGTCAAATATCAGTTGGCTGCAACTGTGGGTTAATTTCTGAATAATCTATTCTGTTCCATTTGAGTGAGTGTCTATTTTGGTTACAATAGTGTTGTAGTATAATTTGAAGGCAGGTAGTGTTATATGTCAAACTTTTTTTTTTCCTCAGGATTGCTTTGGCTATTTAGGATCTTTTAGTGTTTTATATGGAACTTAACATTTTTTTTTCTATTTCTGTGAAGAACATCAATGGTATTTTGATGGGTATCGCATTGCATTTGTAGATTACTTTTTTGTAGTATGGACTAATATTACTAATTCTAATTTGCAGTATGGACATTTTCACAATATTAATTCTTCCAGTCCAAGAGTATAGAATATCTTTCCATCTTTTTGTGTCTTCTTTAATTTCTTTCAGTGGTGGTTTGTAGATCTCACTGTAGAAATCTTTTGCTTCCTTGGTTAAATTGATTCCTAGGTTTTTGGGGGGTTTTTGTTGTTGTTGTTGTTGTTTTGATGACTTGTAAATGGGCTTACTTTCTTGATTTCTCTTTCTCTTATCTTATTATTGGAGATTATAAATGCAATTAATTTGGGGGAATTGATTTTGTATCCTGCAACACTATTGAAATTATTAACCAGCTCTGATCTTTTTGATAGCTTTTAGGTTTTTCTATATACAGGACAATGCTATTGACAAATAGGGACAGTTTGCCTTTGTCTTTTCCAATCTGCATGCACTTTATTTCTTTCTCTTGCCTGATTACTCTGGTGTGTACCTCCAGTACTATGTCAAATAGGAGTGGTGAGAATGGGCATCCTTGTCTTGTTCCTGTTCTTAAGGGAAAAGCCTTCAGTTTTTCCCCATTCAGGATGATATTCATGGTGGGCTTATCATAGATGGCTTTACTTGTGCTGAGATGCTTTCTTCTGTACCGAATTTTTTTGAGAGTCTTTATCATGAAAGGAAGTTAAATATTGTCGGGGCCGGCCCGGTGGCGCACTGGATAGTGCGCCGCTTGGGAAGCGCGGCGGCGCNCTGTAGTTGTCTGAGAAAACTCCATTCTGTGTTCCATAGTGGTAGTACTTATTTACAGTCCAACCAAAAGACTCAGAGCTTCCCTTCTCTCCACATCCTTGACAGCATTTTCATTCTCCATCATTCGATTCTAGACAGTCTAACTGGTGTGAGACGATATCTAAATGTGGTTTTAACTTGTATTTTTCTGATAATTTGTGGTGTTGAATATTTTTTAAGTTCCTGTTGACCATTTGTATGCCTTCTTTAGAAAAGTGTCTATTCAGCTCCTTTGCCCTTTTTTCATTGGGTTATTTGTTTTCTTACCGTGTAATTGCTTGAGTTCCTTGTATATTCTGGATATTAATCTCTTGTCAGATGTCTAGTTTGCAAATATTTTCTCCCATTCTTGAGGTTGTTTTTTCACTCTGTTGATTGTTTCCTTTACTGTGTAGAAGCTTTTCAGTTTGATGTAATCCCATTTGTTTATTTTTTCTTTTGTTGCTTGTGCTTTTAGGCACTTGTTCATAAAGTCCATACACAGTCCTAGTTACTGAAGTGTTTTCTTATATTTTCCCTTGGAGGTGTTATAGTTTCCAGTCTTATTCTTAAGTCTTTCGTCCATTTTTAGTTGATTTTGATATGTGGTGAAAGTGATGGATCTAGTTTGATTTTTCCGCATATGGATATCCGATTTTCCCAGCGCCACTCATAGAAAACGCAGTCATTTCCCCCGATGTATGTTTTTGTTGCCTTTGTCAAATATCAGTTGGCTGCAACTGTGGGTTAATTTCTGAATAATCTATTCTGTTCCATTTGAGTGAGTGTCTATTTTTTATGCCAGTACCATGCTATTTTGGTTACAATAGTGTTGTAGTATAATTTGAAGGCAGGTAGTGTTATATGTCAAACTTTTTTTTTTCCTCAGGATTGCTTTGGCTATTTAGGATCTTTTAGTGTTTTATATGGAACTTAACATTTTTTTTTTCTATTTCTGTGAAGAACATCAATGGTATTTTGATGGGTATCGCATTGATTTGTAGATTACTTTTTTGTAGTATGGACTAATATTACTAATTCTAATTTGCAGTATGGACATTTTCACAATATTAATTCTTCCAGTCCAAGAGTATAGAATATCTTTCCATCTTTTTGTGTCTTCTTTAATTTCTTTCAGTGGTGGTTTGTAGATCTCACTGTAGAAATCTTTTGCTTCCTTGGTTAAATTGATTCCTAGGTTTTTGGGGGGTTTTTGTTGTTGTTGTTGTTGTTTTGATGACTTGTAAATGGGCTTACTTTCTTGATTTCTCTTTCTCTTATCTTATTATTGGAGATTATAAATGCAATTAATTTGGGGGAATTGATTTTGTATCCTGCAACACTATTGAAATTATTAACCAGCTCTGATCTTTTTGATAGCTTTTAGGTTTTTCTATATACAGGACAATGCTATTGACAAATAGGGACAGTTTGCCTTTGTCTTTTCCAATCTGCATGCACTTTATTTCTTTCTCTTGCCTGATTACTCTGGTGTGTACCTCCAGTACTATGTCAAATAGGAGTGGTGAGAATGGGCATCCTTGTCTTGTTCCTGTTCTTAAGGGAAAAGCCTTCAGTTTTTCCCCATTCAGGATGATATTCATGGTGGGCTTATCATAGATGGCTTTACTTGTGCTGAGATGCTTTCTTCTGTACCGAATTTTTTTGAGAGTCTTTATCATGAAAGGAAGTTAAATATTGTCGGGGCCGGCCCGGTGGCGCACTGGATAGTGCGCCGCTTGGGAAGCGCGGCGGCGCTCCCGCCCGAGGGTTCGGATCCCACATGCAGACCGGTTCCCGCTCACTGGCTGAGCGAGGCGCGGGAGCAACACCGGGGGTTGTGATCCCGTTGCCGGTCCCCAGTCCGGTACGGGGCAACACTGAGGGTTGCAATCCGTTGCCGGATACGGAAAAAGACAAAAAAAAAAAAAAAAATTATTGTCGAACACTGAGGGTTGCAATCCGTTGCCGGATACGGAAAAAGACAAAAGACAAAAAAAAAAAAATATTGTCATGTGCTTTTTCTACATCTATTGAGATAATCAAATGTTTTTTGTTCTTGATTTTATTGATGTGATGTATGACATTTATTGACTTGTCTATATTCAATCAACCTTGCATTTCTGGGTTGAATCCTACTTGATCATGTGGTATAATTTCTTTCATGTGCTCCTGTATTTTATTGAAGATTTTTGTGTCTATGTTCATCAGATATATTGGTCTGTAGTTTTCTTTTATTGTTGTATCATTGTTTAGTTTTGCTATCAAGGTGATGCTGACCTCATTGAATGTGTTTGGGAGAGTGGCTTCTGTTTCAATATTTCAGAATAGTTTGAAAAGAATCGGTATTAATTCCTCTTTAAACATTTGGTAGAATTCAATAGAAAAGCCATCCATCCCTAGGCTTTTCTTTTTTGGAATATTGCTGATTAATGCTTCAATCTCATTGCTTGTTATTGGTCTATACAGGTTTTCTTTGTCTTCTTGGATCTGTCTTGCTAGTTTGTATGTATCCAGATATTTATCCATTTCCTCCAGGTTTTCAAATATGTTGGTGTGTAGTTGTTTATAATTTTTCTAAAGATTCTTTGAATTTCTTTGGATCAGTTGTAATGTCTCTGTTTTCATTTCTGTTTTCTGTTATTTGTGTCTTCTCTCTCTCTCTCTCTCAACCTAACTAATGGTTTATTTTGTTTATCTTCTCAAAAAACACTTTGTTTCATTGCTCGTTTGTATTGTTTTTGGGTCTCTATATTATTTAGTTCTGCTCTAATCTTAATAATTTCTTTCCATCTACTAACTTTGAACTTGGATTGTTCTTATTTTTTTCTAGTCCTTTTAGATGTAAAGTTAGGTCATTTACTTGTAATCTTTCTATTTTTTTCATGTAAGTATTTATTGCTATGAACTTCCTTCTTAGTACACCTTTTGCAGTATCCCACAGGTTTTGATATGATGTGTCTTTATGTTCATTACTTTCTAGAAATTTTTTGATTTCCTGATTAATTTCTTATTGGACCCATATGTCATTCAATAGTCTGTTGTTTAATTTCCATGTATTTGTATAGAGTCCATAGTTTCTGTTGTTATTAATTTATAGCTTTAATCCATTGTTGTCTGAAATGGTACTTGAGATTATTTTGATTTTTTCTAAGGTTATAGAGACTTGATTTGTGATCTAAGATGTTGTCTAGCTAGGAGAAAGTTTTCTGTGCTCATGTGAAGAATGTATATTCTTCAGTAGTTGGGCGAAATGTTCTGTAGATTTCTGCCTGGTCCAATTGGTCTACAGTGTGGTTTAAATCCTATGTTTCTCTGTCGATTGGATGATCTGTCCAATTTTGAGAGGTGGGTGTTCAGATCACTCACTGTTATCATATATGGTTTATCTCTTTCTTTAGCTCTAGTAGTGTTTGCTTTATATATCAGGGTGCTTCAGTGTTCGGTGCATATATATTAATGATTCATATGTATTCTTGCTGGATTGATCTCTTTATATTAGTGGGCTTCTTTGTCTCTTTTTATGGTTTTTGTTTTATAGATTATTTTATCTGATATAAGAATAGCTACTCCTCCTGAGCCGGCCCGGTGGCGCACTGCTACAGTGCATCGCTTGGGAGTGTGGCGGCGCTCCCGCCGAGGGTTCGGATCCCACATACAGACCGGCCGCTC
>NW_007738239.1:2919-5837 GCF_000696425.1 Galeopterus variegatus | reverse complement strand
GGCCGGCCCGGTGGCGCACTGCTACAGTGCATCGCTTGGGAGCATGGCGGCGCTCCCGCCGAGGGTTCGGATCCCACATACAGACCAGCCGCTCACTGGCTGAGTGAGGTGCGGGCGCAACCCCGAGGGTTGCGATCCTTTGCCGGTCACGAAAAAAGATAAAAAGGAAAAAAAAAAAAAGAATAGCTACTCCTGCTTGTTTTTGTTTCCATTTGCATGGTATATCTTTTCCATCCCTGCACTCTTTGTCTGTGAGTATCTTTACTGGTGAGATGAGTCTCTCCTGAAGACACCATATAGTTGGGTCTTGGTTTTTGATCCAATCTATCTTTCTGTGTTTTTTGAGTGGGAGCTTAATCCATTTATATTTAGGATTGATATTGAGAGGTATTGTCTTATTCCTGGAATTTTATGGCTTTTTGTTTAGATGTTTTGACTGTTATTTATTCCTTTCTTCTTTCTTGATTATTTGTCTTCCATGTTTGTGGGGGTTTTTTAAATTTTTTTATTTTATTTTTTGTGTATGGGGACGGTTTGACATGGTAAGATTAGTTTCTTTTGCCTTTCTCATTTGCATTGTGTTCTAACAGGGGGTTTTGTTATTACTTGTGTATTCATGGTAATAATTATTGTTTTTCAGATTCTAGATGCGGGACTCCATTGAGAATTTCTTGCAGTGCTGTTTGTGTGGTGATGAATTCCCGCAATTTTGTACGTCTTGGAAATACACTATTTCTCCCTCATTTCTGAAAAATAGCCTTGCCAAGAGTAGGATTCTCGGCTGGCAGTTTTTCTATTTTAGTATTTTGACTATACCATCCCACTTTCTCCTTGCCTGTAGAGTTTCAATTGAGAAGTCTGCTTTTGGTCTGAAGGCAGACCTCTTATAAGTGAGTTAACTCTTTTCTCTTGCTGCTTTTACTATTTCTGTCTTTGAGCTTTGCCAGCTTGACTATAATGTGTCTTGCAGAGGGTCTTTTTGGATTGAAACTGTTTTGGGACCTTTGAGCTTCCTGGATCTGAAGGTCTGTGACTCTCCCTATACCCAGGAAGTGTTCCATTATTATTTCATTGAATAGATATTTCAGTGCCTTTACTTTTCTCCTCCCCTTCAAGAGTACCTATGATTCAGATGTTTGTGCATTTAAAGTTGTCCGGTAGTTCTATTAGAGATGCTGTTTTTGTAATTCCTTTTTCCTTTTTCTTGTCTGCCTGGGTTATTTCATGAAAACCATCTTAGAGTTTCAATATTCTTTCTTCAGCTCATTCTAAATGCTGCTTAAGCTCTCTGTTGTGTTTTTATTTTGTTGAATCTGTCTTTCAGTTCAGGTGTTTTGCTACACTCTTTTTTAAGGTATTAATCTCTTTGGAAATTTCATCTTTCATATCCTGGATGTTTTTTCTAGTTTCATTGTGTTGTTGTACAGAGTCTTCTCTTATCTCACTGAGTTTCCTAAAGATAGTTACTCAGATTTCCTTTTCAGTCATTTCAAGTGTGTCCTGTTCTATAGGGTCTGGTACTTGAGAGTTACTGAATTCCTTTGGTGGTGTCATATTTTTTTTGATTTTTTTCATATTTCTAGTATCTTTACATTGATTTTTGGTCATCTGGTAGATCAGTTGCTTCTTCTGTTACTCTGGAGTGGACTTTGAGGAGAAAGACTTCTTTTTGCAGGCTCTGGCAAAAAGACTCCTGGCAGTGACTCCTCTGTGTCAATGAAGTCAAATATATAGTGGACCACCTGCATGGTGATCACAGATGTTATTAAGGCAGTGAGCTATTACTGCGACTGTTTTAGCTGTGTTGGGGGCTATTGTGGGCACCATGAAGCTTTGTATAGCTTCATGGTAGTGGTACAATGTGCAGGGGCCTGTCTTCTATGTGGGCATGGTGGGCCTGGGTGGGTCACTGGCCTGCTCTCCTGCCTGCCTGGGTGCCTCCCTTGTCAGCAGTGTCACAGTACATGCTCCTTCTTTCTGCATGGGTTTGAAGGAATCTAGTGGGTGGCTGGCTTATTCTCCTGCCTGCTAGGGTGCTTCTCCCATCACTAGTGGTATGGTGCATGTTCCTGCCTTGTGCATGAGCAGGGTGGGTGTTTGTTAGGTGGCTGGCCTGTTTTTCTGCCTGCCTGTGTGCTTCCCTCATTGTTGGTGGCACTGCAGGGTTCCTGCCTTCTGCACAGGCAGGGTAGAGGTCTGGCAGGTGGTTGGCCTATTCTCTGATCTCCAATTTTAATCCGTTGTGGTCTGACAAGATACTTGAAATGATTTCAATTTTTCAAAAATTTGTTGAGGCTAGATTTGTGACCTAACATGTGGCCTATCCTGGGTAATGTCCCATGTGCTGATGAGAAGAATGTGTATTCTGCAATTGTTGGAAGAAATATTCTGCATTGGTTTCAGGTATATATTAAATCCTGTGTTTCTCTTTCCATTTGTTGCCCAGATGATCTTTCCAATGCTGAGAGATTGGTATTCAGGTCCCCCACTATTATTGTATTTGTGTCTATCTCTTTCTTTAGGTATAATAGTGTTTGCTTTATATATCTGTTTGCCCCAGTATTGGGTGCATACATATGTATGATTGTTATTTCTCTTGTCAGATAGGTCTTCTTCATCATTATATAGTTTCCTTCTTCATGTTTTTTATGGTGTTTCTTTTAAACTCTACTTTATCTGATATGAGAATAATTACTCTCACTTCTGTTTGGTTTCTACTTGTGTGGTATATTTTTTTCCATCCTTTCACTTTTAGTCTGTGTAAGTCTTTAAAAGAGAGGTGACTCTCTTGGAGACAGCATATAGTTGGGTCTATTTTTTCAATCAGATAGTCTGTGTCTTTTGAATGGAGCATTTGATCCATTTACATTTAGGATTGCTATTGACAAGTATTTTTTTACTCCTGGCTTTTTATTGCT
>NW_007738239.1:0-2702 GCF_000696425.1 Galeopterus variegatus | reverse complement strand
CTTCTTCTGTTACTCTGGAGTGGACTTTGAGGAGAAAGACTTCTTTTTGCAGGCTCTGGCAAAAAGACTCCTGGCAGTGACTCCTCTGTGTCAATGAAGTCAAATATATAGTGGACCACCTGCATGGTGATCACAGATGTTATTAAGGCAGTGAGCTATTACTGCGACTGTTTTAGCTGTGTTGGGGGCTATTGTGGGCACCATGAAGCTTTGTATAGCTTCATGGTAGTGGTACAATGTGCAGGGGCCTGTCTTCTATGTGGGCATGGTGGGCCTGGGTGGGTCACTGGCCTGCTCTCCTGCCTGCCTGGGTGCCTCCCTTGTCAGCAGTGTCACAGTACATGCTCCTTCTTTCTGCATGGGTTTGAAGGAATCTAGTGGGTGGCTGGCTTATTCTCCTGCCTGCTAGGGTGCTTCTCCCATCACTAGTGGTATGGTGCATGTTCCTGCCTTGTGCATGAGCAGGGTGGGTGTTTGTTAGGTGGCTGGCCTGTTTTTCTGCCTGCCTGTGTGCTTCCCTCATTGTTGGTGGCACTGCAGGGTTCCTGCCTTCTGCACAGGCAGGGTAGAGGTCTGGCAGGTGGTTGGCCTATTCTCTGATCTCCAATTTTAATCCGTTGTGGTCTGACAAGATACTTGAAATGATTTCAATTTTTCAAAAATTTGTTGAGGCTAGATTTGTGACCTAACATGTGGCCTATCCTGGGTAATGTCCCATGTGCTGATGAGAAGAATGTGTATTCTACAATTGTTGGAAGAAATGTTCTGCATTGGTTTCAGGTATATATTAAATCCTGTGTTTCTCTTTCCATTTGTTGCCCAGATGATCTTTCCAATGCTGAGAGAGTGGTATTCAGGTCCCCCACTATTATTGTATTTGTGTCTATCTCTTTCTTTAGGTATAATAGTGTTTGCTTTATATATGTCTTTAAAAGAGAGGTGACTCTCTTGGAGACAGCATATAGTTGGGTCTATTTTTTCAATCAGATAGTCTGTGTCTTTTGAATGGAGCATTTGATCCATTTACATTTAGGATTGCTATTGACAAGTATTTTTTTACTCCTGGCTTTTTATTGCTTTTTGTTTAAATGTTTTAAATATCTTTTGTTCCTTTCTTCCCCTTTTATTGTTTGTCTTCAGTGTTTGTAGTTTTTTTGAGATGGTATGATTTAGTTTCTTTATCCTTCTTGACTGCATTTTTGTTTTAATAGAGGATTTTGTTATTTCTTATTGATTCATGATAGTGATTATCATTTTTCAGATTCCAGATATAGGACTCCCTTGAGAATTTCTTGCAGAGCTGGTCATGTGGTAGTGAACTCCCTCAGTTTTTCTTTCTCTGGGAAATACAGTATTTCTCCCTCATTTATGAAAGGTAGCCTTGCTGGGTATAGAATTCTTGACTAACATTTTTTTTTCTTTTAATATTTTGAATATTTAATTCCATTTTCTCTGTCCATACAGTTTCAGTTGAGAATTCTCCTGCTAGTCTTATGGGGGCTCCCTTATAGGTGACTTGGCTCTTTTTTTCTTGCTGCTTTTAAAATTCTCTCTTTGTCTTTGAGCTTTTCCAGTTTAACTACAATATGTCTCAGGGAGGATCTTTTTGGATTGAACCTGGATGTGAAACTATGTGCTTCTCAGAACAGAAGGTTTGTGTCACTCCGTATACCTAGGAAATTTTCTGTTATTATTTCCTTGGATAGGTTTTTAAAACCTTTTCTTTTCTCCTCCCCTTTAAATGCCCATGATTCAGATGTTTGTGGGTTTCAGGTTGTCTGCAAACTCCCTCAGAATTCTTAAGTTTTTAAAATTACTTTTTCCTTTTTTTTTCCACCTGGGTTATTTTGAAAAGAACATTTTCAAGATTTGACATTCTTTCTTCTGCTTGATCTAACATGCTGCTTAAGCTCTCTGTTGTGTTTTATTATTATTATTTTTTGAATGAGTACTTCAGTTCCAAGGGTTCTGCTACATTCTTTTTAAATGCATTAATCTCTTTGTAAATTTCTTCCTTCATATCTTGGACACTGTTTCTCATTTCATTGTGTTCTGAAATTGAGTCTTCTCTTATCTCTTTGAGTTTTCTTAAGATCATTGCTCAGAAATCCTTTTCAGAAATTTCAAGAGTTTCTTTCTCTATGGAGTCTGGTACTGGAGAATTGCTGTATTCCTTGGGTGGTGTTGTATTTTCTTGTTTATTTGTATTCCTCGTATCTCTTCATTGACACCATGTTATCTGGTAAAGCAGTTGTTTCTTCTATTATTATGTACTGGGATTTGAGGATAAAGATTTTCTCCTCTATTTGTAGGCTCTGCTGGTGGCTCTCCTTTTCAGATGAATTAGAGTGTGTGGTGGGCTGCCTGCAGTGTGGTCCTGGCTGTTACTGTGACAGTGTTACAGTAGCTGATGCAGTGTCTTTGGTGCACCACCAGCATGGAAACAGTGGTTGTGGCACTTCCAGAGGTAGGACATATCCTCATCAGACAGCGAGAGGGGACGGGGCTACTGGTGGTGGTGGTGGTGGCAGCTTCTGGCTGGGTGCCCTTTCTCGGGGACACTCAGTTGCTCAGCTCCTGGTCAGTCAGCAGGAGGGGAGTGTACCTCCAGTGGTGGCTAATTTAATCATTTTGTCACCTATTTTTTTATCCCAGGTTGACAATATTCAAGTGTAAGAAAATACTGTTTTAGTGTTAAATGT
>NW_007738238.1:20314-49513 GCF_000696425.1 Galeopterus variegatus | reverse complement strand
GGGATCGCAGCAAATGGCACTTTGCCCTGTTGTATCTATCCTGCAGCACTGCCCAAGCAGACTGGTCACGTGGAAAGGCTCATTTGCTGTGGTTTACAGTCACTTCATCCTTAGAAAAACAAACTCTCCCAGGTGCAAGGACCATGGGGTGCCAGGGAGATCACACCTGATGGAAAACACTCCTGTTTCAGGAGGGACCTCGAAGTGGAGTCAGACTCCAGGGGCCACCAAACAGGGGAATAGCATGAACCCTTGAACCTAGACCCACCACTGCCGACAACCGATGACCATCTCCTCACACCAACACCCTGTGCGGGTGGGGAACCCACAGCTGCAGGTCAGGGAGTGCCGGGAGCACAGACTCACACACACAGGCACACACACAGGCACACACACAGAGGCACACACAGGTGCACACTTACAGGTGCGCACACAGTGCACACCACACACAGGTACACACACACACACAGGTGCACAATCAGGCGCGCACACAGGCGCACAACCCACACAGGCGCACACCCCACACAGGCGCACACACAGTGCGTCCGGTACACAGGTACACACACACAGTGCACGCCACACGCAGGTGCACACACGCAGGTACATGCCCCATACAGATGCACACCCCACAGAGGTGCACACTCACACACAAATGCAAAACCAGCAGGGCTGGGGACACTCAACCCCAGCGCTCAGCGGAGGAAAGCAGGTAAGGGGGTTCAGGTGGGATGTCTACCAGTTTAGGCGACGTTCCTTGCTGCCGCCTCAGCTCAGTGACATGTCTATGCTGTTCTTTACACAGTTGACCCCCTTATCCTCAGGGCATATGATCCAAGACCCCCAGTGGATGCCTGAAACTACGGATAGTACCCAACCCTGTATATCCTGTGTTTTTTCCTAAACACATAAGCATACTTCAAAAAGCTCACAGAAAGATACGTATTATTTTTTGACCCTATTATTCCATGAATTGTGAAGTACCTCGTAAATACCTATGATAAACTTGAATTTATAAATGAGACATAGTAAGAGATAAGCAATAACTAATAATAAAATAGAACAATCATAATAATATACTGCAATAAAAGTTACGTGACTGTGCTCTTTCTCTCTCCCCAAATATCTTACTGGACTGCACTCAGGCAACTAAAACCCCAGAAAGCAAAACCTTGGATAAAGGGGAACTACTGTACTTGTTTGTAAACCTGAGAAACTTTACTCATAATTAAAACAAAATTTCCTTAATCGTGCTGTGTGTAGATGAATGGGGGGAGGGAGGAAGAGGTTTCAAGATCTGCATAGTATGATTTAGTATCTCCAAAACCCAGAAGGGCTTGTTTTGGCCTCAACTCTAGGATGACTGATTGTGGCTCTTCCCTCAGGCAGAGAATCAAAATATGATATCGTTGCTGTCTTCTCCGGCACCTCCTGTCACTGACCGACATGACCATGAGAACTAGAGAGTCCTTTCATTTCTGCCACCACCCAAGCTGGACAGACTCCCAGGCCCCAGCAGCACGAACACCCTCTGCCAAGACTGCTTATGCCACTTCAGAGGGGTGACTGGGACAACAGGATAGTGGCAAGAAGACAGGCCCAGATCCTACCCAGTGTGACTGCTGGAGATGCGCTGGGCTGGCCCGGGAAACAACCCCTCTCCACCAGCCAAGCCTCTGGCATGCCCAGGTGAGGAAGCTGCTCTGCAGCCTGAGAAACTGCTCAGCAGGGCCAGGAGGGGGCAAGGAGGGTCCAAAGGGAACCTGGGTCCCAGGGGGATTAGGGGGCAGGGCCAACCACCCAGAAACCGTGTGCACATCTAGGGGAAATTTAGAAAGCCTTCAGCCAGCTCCAGGACAGTGCCCAAACTTTCACACAGGAAGGAGAAGAAAACAGCCCGAGACCCCCAGCGTAAGACCAAGGAACTACCTGGGAGGAAGGCGGGCTCAGGCTTCAAGTAAATGGCACCTTTTAAAGAGGTGTTTCAAGTTATAAGGAGAAAAATCAGAATTACTGATGTGCAAAAAGAAAAGTGGCCCAAAGATTTCTACGGGCTGCAATGGAATTAACTCTAAGTCACACTGTTGAGAGGAAGTAAGGTGTGACCTGAAGTCACATCTGTGCAAAAAGGGGGAGCTCTTGCCCCACTTACACGCACACACATGCACACACACATGCACACATGCTCACCTATGCACAGAATACCTCTGAAAGGAAACAAGGTCACTCCCTCGGGGAAGGAGAGAGAGCAGCAATGGGGGTGGGGAGGACTCAGCCTTATTTCCTTTAGTGGACTGAATTCTTTACTGCGTGCACAAATAATTGTGCAAAGCACAACTTTACATTAAGAAAAAAATGAGAAAAAAGGCCACTTGTAATCCATATATACAACCCCTCATGTACACACACGAGTGTGTATGTACACATCCATGTATTCCTTTTCTTCAGTCTATAAAACTGACAACTTATAGTTCTGCAATCTACCTTTTTTTTTTTATTCAACACATCACAACCATCTTTCAATGTCAATACATGAGTATCTAAATAAATACTTTCATCCTACCATGTCTAAGGGCTGCATAAATTATGGATGTGCCATAAGTCATTCAATTAACTCCCTTCTACTGGGCAAACAGGTAATTTCTACTTTTTAATAATAAAAATAATGTGGCAATAATCATCCTTATATGCAGGCAATCTTCATTATTTACAGATTATGTATTTGTGAATTTGCCTACTTGCTAGAATTTATCTGTAACCTAAAAATGAATACCAGGGGCACTTCTGTGGTCATTCTCAGACATGCACAGAGCAGTGACAAACTTGAGTCACCCACACGCCCAGTCCAGCTTAGGTTGCTCATGGTGCCACTCTGCATTTCTTCCTCAGCTGTCACACACAGGAGACCCCGCAGCCTAGGAAGCTCCAGCTCTGGGGCTAGTTGGTTGCGGTCTAAATCCCAACTCTGGTACCTGTTAGCAGCGCCACCTCAGTCTGAACTTCTTTTTCTCTTTTGTAAGATAAAGAAAATAGAATCTACCAGGATGAATTGTTTTTAGGATTTAAAATTGTAATCACCATGAGAAGTATGTAGCAGGGGGACAGTGGGGGAGGGGCATGTATGGGTGAGAGTATGAGTATGTGTATGCATGTCTGTGTGTCTGTGTCTGTATGTGCATATGGGTCTGTATGTATGTGTGTGTATTTCTCCCTGTGGGGGTGTGTGTGTATTTCTCCCTGGAACAATGTCTCAGTATTTGCTAACTCAGTGTTCACAGCGACTTCATAGAACGTCACTACCTGGAGTAACAGGAGTAACAGGGATAGACTGTGCACACTGTATGCCCTGCTGATGTGTCCTCAGGATGAATTCAAACGTGCACACGCTAAGTCAGAGGCTGTGCATGTCATGGGGCCCAGCGTGGCCGTCAGGAGGCAAGGTGGGCTGTCCCCACCGCACCAGTACATAGAGCGGGAGCCATACCTGATATGGAGCCCAGCAGAACGCTGCTCTTGATGTTTTTGTAGACGTACTCATAGCTTTGAGCTTTCAGGGGGGACCCTGTAGACAGGATCATGCGAAGTGTCTGGAGATTGTGGGTTTCCACTAGAGTGAAGGATCACAGAAGATTAAAACTAAATCCAATGCCTTGAGTCTCACCTACATGCAGGAACAGTCATACGATGGATTTAACTCCCTTGGCTGGCAATGCAGGGAACAGGTACATCCTGAGGCAGCTTACCTGGCTTCATATCTTTATCTTCGAGCACGGACAGCCACTTGGCACCTGTTCCCAAGATGGTGATGCTAAGGGTACGGGTGGGAAAGAAAACACCAGAAACTCTTCAATGTTCTTGCATATTCCACACACCAAGGCTTCTAAGATTAGTGATTTATTTCTGACAAGTTTGCAAAACCCAAGACACAGTATTTTTCTGGGTTGAACAAATACTTAACATTTACTGGAGGGTGAGTCTCGGCACCTGTTTACTCTGAGGCACAATGTGACAAGTCTTCACGTTGATTCCAGCGTGCAGAGTTGGAGCTTCCTAGCTCCCTCTGACATCTGGCTTTATTTAAAACAATTGTTGTAAATAAAGAACTTGAACCCACTGTCTTCCCAACTGCACAGTATTTTATCTTGGGGAACTAAATGAGGTCATACAAGACCCCTCAAATTCCAACCTCACACATTCGTTTTCCAGTGAAGTAGAGAGGGTTATGGAATTCCTCACTTGTTAAAACAGGTACCATACTTCAAATCTTCAACCCATGCCCTTTTCTTAAACAACCTCGCATTTTTATGAAGCTTAGAAAATTGCAGCTCTTCTCATCTAACATTTAGAATCAACAGTCCTTTATCCCTGCATTTGCACTCACAGAAAGATGCATTGTGTTGAGTATAAATCACTGTTTTCCAGGGGAGCGCTACCTAATCTGCTATTTCCTCCCTCGGCTCTTCTTCCAGTGCAGTGGTTCTTAATGTGGAAACCCGATTTCCCAACTAAAGAATATTTTCTCTTGGAGGACCAAAGGAAGATATAAAATCAAGACCCCTCATGTCCCTCTGGGCAATAAAACCTCATCCTCTGCACACTTGGGTGGAGATTCATCGGTAAGACCATCCTGTCACGCCCTGTATGATGCTGAGAGGCAAAGCCACACAGAACATTCAGGATTCAGGGCCGGCTGGGATGTGGGGTGAATCAACAACAGGGTGCGGCTCCCTCCGAGCAGGGAAGTGGGTTACTGTGGTCCTTGTACCTCCTGTGCCTTTATTCTCCTCACTCCCCCAGGACAATTCTGCCACCACTAAAGCTACCACTCAACCCACAGGCACCCCCTGGATCACTATGCCCTAGAGATGTCTGGGTTTTTTGGGCAGGGGGATGAGGAATAGGCTCCTCCCACCATCCCCTCAACGCTTATTTCATAAACTCAGAGTCTGATGAACTACTTCAACAACACGTTCAAGGATTAAGGGGTCACCCCTTCAGGGATATCTATATTTTAACAGGATCGGAGACTTCATAACTCTAATGGATCCACCCAGCACTGGACAGCAGTGACAGCTTCTAGCTAAGGGTACAGAGCTCTACAATCACCAACCACACACAAACAACACATGGGTTTTATTCTGCTCATCCCCAACCCTTCAGAAAACTTGATGGCCCTCTGGGGTTCTAGAGCACATTTAAGTCACAGGAAGACTGCAGGCTGAGATCTTGGTGAGATGGCCAAGACTCTGAGAAGGTATGTCCCAGGCCTGTGGGTCACAGCCTTGCTTGTCTGAGGAAATGGCAGATTCTTCCATCTATTCCCAGGGCTTGCATAAGATGGTTAAAAACAACATTTAGTTCATGTAAGTATGGGAGCCCATGTGTGGAAACTCCAGGCTGCGTCTTATTTTTAGTGAGCACAATTGGGGTTCAACACACAAGAGAAAGAGACAACTTCACAGCTCTCAAGCTGCTGGGACCTGGCACCCCACGCCAGGACTGCAGCCCTGCAAGGAGCCAGACACAGATCTGCCTCAAGGACAGCCCCTGCCCCTGCCCCTACATCGACTCCTCACATTCGGGCCCCATGAGTCTCCTTCCAGCCTCCCCAATACACCCACCTCGATCCTACCTCAGGGCCTTGGCACATACTGCTCTACCTGGAACACGTGTCCTTAATCCTGCCACTAGCTCCTAAACATTCAGGCCTCAGCCCAGACGCCGTGACCTCCACGAGGACTTGCTGAACCCAGTTTACAGCAGCACTTTTATCATAGCTGAGGTCGTCCCCTTTCTCTTTTCCTTTCCTTCCCATGAGGACAAGGCCCACTCGACCCCATCACTGCTGTGTGCACCAGGGCCCAGCAGGATGCTTGGCACACAGCAGACTCCAAATGTGCAGGGCATTAAAATGATATTGGCAAAGTGTTGCCCAACCAATTCACTGTCTTGGAATGACAAGCTTGCGCTCCCGTGAGGAACCTGACATCTAGAACTATCTTACTACAATGTGCCCACTCGTAGACAGCAACACAGGCCACTTCATACAACTTCCATGCTTGCCATGTTACCAGCAAAACCTGGGCACAGTCCAACCAGGGCCGACGGAAGACACGTGCTCAGTGCCTGCTTACTACATGGAACCAGGCCACAGTGCTGGGAACACACTCTCACACACATGTGCACACACAGGCATACACACATACACCACATGCACCCATATACACACACACTCACAGCCACCCCTACACACATGCACCACTCACCCATACATACACATACATTCACACCAAATGCACACTCTCACACAACCATGCACACATTCATAGTCACATGTGTGCATTTGCACAACACACATTCATGCACTTCCACATATTCTCACACACACTTTCACATCCTCACACTTGTGCATACATACGCACACACCCATGTACACATTCACACACACACACCCGTATGTGTGCACGCGCACAGACGCACACTGAGCTGTGTTTCCCGGGGGCCCTTTGTCCTTCGAGTATGTTAGCACTAGGCCCAGTGATGTACATTTCCTCTCCATCCCGCTTCTGGTAACTACCCTACCCCAGCCCGCCCCACTCCCACACACACCCCAAAATAAAGTTTCTCCACCTGGCACCTGGCTCAGAGGTATGAAGGGTAGAGATTTTAAAGCCATCTAAGTCCCCAGGGGTTTGATTAACCTTTCGCTGGAACCAATCTCATTAGGAAATAATCTTCCTCACTAATAATGTGAGCCAAATGTCAGGATTTAAATATTGCCCAGGCCAGGCAAAGTTATATCTAAAATATTAATGGCCAAGGATTTAAAATCATTAGTGGCTCCTTTGGTTTCCCCACCATGAATGGACTCACACTTGGAGTAATTAGAACGTTTCAGAGCGTGGTTACTTCCAGGCCCCTGGAGCTCTGGTGGCTTCTACATTCTTATTCCTGAAAACACCATCATTAACAGTGACCACAAACCATAGTGGCGAGAATGTGTCAACCAATCATGATTAATTTATCACAAAGTGCTAATGAGACAGGATCTTCTGACGGTTCCTAACGAAGACGATGAGGTGGGGATGGGGTAGAGGCAGGGGCCCATTTCCCTAATGCTAAGGCACCACTAAGGGCCACCGCTCCATCCAACACAAAAAGACAAGCTCACAGGGCCATAGGGAGGCCACAGAAAGCGATTCAGAGTGTAGATCTGAAGAGTCGAGAGAACTCTCAGAGACAGGTGGCCACCAGCACCCAGGGACAGCTGAGGACAGGCAGCCCCTCCTCACCACAGGACTCAGCAGAAAGGGTGGTGGAGTCAAAACGCTGCAGACCCCCCAAACACAGGTTCTGCCCCCACCCTCTGTGAACGCATCCACACTCTTCCCTGAACAGGTGTGCACGTCCAGACCTTATCGTACTTCATTTTCTTCAAGTTTGGGAACCTTATAGGAAACACTACTCACACTGACCCTCAGGGGCTTCCTGTTTTGAGTTTCTCTGGAGGTTCTTAGATTCCACAATTACAGAAATAAGACCAATGTACAGTATGGTGACTACAGCTAACAACACTGTATTGTACACCATAAATTTGCTAATACAGTAGATTTCAGATGCCCTCACCACACACACAAAAAGTAACTGTGCAAAGTGATGAATATGTTAATTTGCTTAACTAATCATTTCACTATGCATATGTACATCAAACATATACCTTAAATATGTAGTTTTTACTAAAAAATGATTTTTTAAAAATAAGATTTTTAAAATAAAAAGTTTTTAAAAGAAAAGAAATAAGGGCCAGCCCGGTGGCGCACTGCTACAGTGCGCCGCTTGGGAAGCGCGGCAGCGCTCCCGCCGAGGGTTTGGATCCCACATACAGAACGGCCACTCACTGGCTAAGCGAGGTGCGGGAGCAACACCGAGGGTTGCGATCCCGTTGCCGGTCCCGGTCCGGTACGGGCGCGACACTGAGGGTTGCGATCCGTTGCCGGTCACGAAAAAAGACAAAAAGAGAAAAAAAAAGAAAAGAAATAAGATGCCCTTAGATTTTTCAGAGCCCACTCCTGGACTCTGGGGGCAGTCCCCTCATTCTACGTGGAAGAGTCCTGGTCTCCTTGGTTGTCCCTGCTGGTGGCGCCCACCCCATCCCCCACTCCTTGACAACTTCCACTTCTACTTCTGGCACCTCCTGCGCTCTCCCCAAGAGGGGATGTCCAGATGGCAAAGCACTCCGAAGATGGCACCCTACGATGATAGAAGGCAACAGTGACAGCTCGTGTCTGTTTCCCAAGAGCCTTCCTGCCGACGCCTGCTTCACCTGTCCCCTGAGAGTGACATCTCGGGTACCTACCCTATCCTGTCAACCAGGTCCCAAAGCACGTTGGGCGTCGGGACCAGGGGGGAGCCGTCATACAAGACCACAGACGCTCCCGTGGCGAGAGCGGACACCATCCAGTTCCACATCATCCAGCCGACCTGAAACAAACACAGCAGCGAGGCTTAGGCAGAGCGCAGAGCCCACTCCCCCCACCTGCCACCCAGCCTCTGGTGCCCCTGGAAAAGCCCTGAAACTGAGCCAAACACAAATGGGAACTAAGATGTGGAGAGGCACGGGCTTGTGCTACGGGAGGCTGTGCAAAAATGACTTATGTAGTTGCCTTGGGCCCTGAAAAACACCAACCTTTCACCACAAATCAGGCCTTGAATTTTTTGCCATGTGCACATTGCACACAATTGCTTGAAATGTTTGCCACGTGCCATGTGGCACATGTTGCCATGTGGATTTAAATTATTTCTAATTTTAATTGAAAACTTTTTAATTTAAAATTTTTATAAAGCCAAAAAGGTGTGCACACCTCCACTGACAACACTCCCAACTACAGGTAGTTCTGGAACAAAACACACACAGTGACAGACAAGAAAGCAGATGAAAAGTTCCAGCAGGAATCTCAGCTCTGGAGGGCAAATGGAAGCACCCCAACCCCACCACGTAAGCAAGAAGGACACGGGGGACATGCCCCCACCTGGAAAAACTGAAGCCCCAAGGTCAGAATCTCAGAAGGTGGGGACCGGGAGGCCGCATGGGGAAGCACCCAAGGGGTTCTCAGTACAGCCTGAGTAATAAGCCCCGGACAAGAGCTTGTAGGACACAAGACAGAAATCTAATGGGCATGCAAAGCAGGGGCCAAGCAAGCAGGTTACCTAAGCCCAAGTGACCTGAAAACCCTCCTCCATGCCAACCTCAACCTAGGGCTGTCCTCAACCTCCACAGGCTCCAGTGGCCAACCCAATACCCCCGGGAAGACTGACCTCCTTCCCCAGCAGCACCCCAGATGGAGGTGAGGGCACGAGGGACCACAGGCCAAAGTCTCAATGTAGTTGAGCAGCTTTCTCTACAGGTTTCAATGTATTAGTGGAGTTTCTTTTATCAAAGAATTCATTCCTCTAAGAGGAAACCAGTGGCTGGAAGCACAAGCAGCACAGCATTCCCAACCACCTCACAGTTCAGCAAGGCTGTTAAAAGTAGGGTCAATAAGTGACACAGCACAGGCCTGGCCAGGGTGACACCTGCAACCACAACAACTGCCACCTGAGGCTGCTGTTGAAACCATCTTAACATCGGGTGTGCTCCGTGTAATGCCCCGATCCCTTATGGGCAGGATGCTTCCAGTATAAATAAAACGGCTTTGAGAAAACTCCAAATTTTTTAGTTCTTCCCATCATGCACTTCTTCTCAATATGATACCCTGTCATTTTAAATCACCTGTCTGAAAATGGTGCATCATCACAGCTACTGGGGGACTTTCTGCAATTCAATAACAGCAGCGCAGTGATGTTGCTTCCCTGGACTTCCTTTCCTTAGGGTATTGGAGACAGGGCACAAAATCAAAAAGGCCCCATGCCTGGAGGGGCCCAGCACCTAGGACCCATGTGTTGGGGGTAGGGAAGGGGTGCAGGATAAATCCCTGCAGCTGAGAGAAAACTGAATCATTTGGCCCATACTCCTTAATTCACGGCAGGACAGAGAGAGTAAAGTGGCCTGCCCATGGTCATGTACCAGGAGCACACCCAGAGGCCCCCCCTCCTATGTCTGCAGGGGGTTCCAGGGGGCTGTCACAAGTAGCACAGCCAGGGTCCTGGACATCAGCCTCACATGTCAGGAATCTGCCCCCAGCACTCTCTTTCCTTAAAAACTCGGCACAAAAGTGTCATGCGGGAAATGCAGCTAGATCCTTCTAGAACCTCTTGATATTCGTGGTCTTCGAAAAAGACAATTTTGAGTTCTCCCCATTTGGGGTAAAACACAATTGCTTTAACTCATCCTAAGCATTCATTGTTCAGTATTCAACATGGACAGGAATACCTCCAAAACCTTGAACTCAAGTTTTGGTTTAATGGTGTACAATCCACACTAAACTACAGTAGGGACCATGTGCATCTGCTGTCTTGTCACACAGTCCTAGCAACATCAGACACCAATAAGGGACTGCCAGGGCCAGGTGCAGAGCACGGAGAAAGGGACATTTGGACACACACGACGGTTCTCCAGTACCTGTAGAAAGGCCTTACCGTGGTGTAGTACAAGAGAATGTCACTGCTGGTCATGTCACTGTGAAGCACATGCTCCTTCAGATGCTGGATGAGGGTCCCCTGCAGAGGTTGTAAGAGAGACAATGAGGCAGCTGCCCTCCAGGAGTCACCCTGGCGTAAGGCAGTTTCACAGCTTCACTCGACACCCTGCCCAAGAAACTCTCCCTTTTCTTTCCCAGGAGAGCAGACTTTGGAGCACGCCAGCCCCGTGGCTCCTGTGTCACCTGACCAGCACTCAAGGCACACAGAGGAAAACCCCGACATGCTCCTGCTTGCCTGTGAGCTCTCTGAGCTCTCTGTGCCCAGGCCATCAAGGGCACCACAGGGCCCCGCCAACTTTAGGAGGAAGAGAAGTGAACCTTATTGAGAGCAAAGTCCAAATTCAAGGGGAAAAGAACAGGGCTCAGGGCAAAGAGCACTCACAGAACAGGCGCAAGACCAGCCTTGTCCCGCAACCCCCCGCTCCCACCTTGCCCATGCCAAACAGGGAAAGGGGAGACGGCTGGGCAAGACCCTCACTGGGACTCATGGCTCCTCTGCAAGCCTTGGATCAGAGCCTAGGGGACAACATGAGACCCTGCATCCAGCTAAAACGTCCAGACCCCCTCCCTCCCAGCCCCCATGCACTTCCTATTACTTTGTAATTTTAATGTTTAATAGGCAATATACTAGCACAGTCCAAAACTCTAAGCACATACTCTGAAAGGCCTTTCTCTCTCCTTGCTCTGCAGCCAGTTCTCCCCAGAGGCAGCCAGAGTTAGCTGTTTCCTGTATAGATTTCCAGGTATATTTCTCGCCTATACCAGCATATTTACTTACACTATTTTTTAAATTTTGACAAGTTGTCCTACATTTTGCTTTTTCCACTTAATAACATACCTTGGAGATCTTTATCAGTACACATAGTGCTCCCTCATGGGGATTTTTTGTTGCTGTTTTGGGAGGTTTTTTTTTTTTTTTTTTTTTTTTTAAAAAATGACCGGTAAGGGGATCTTAACCCTTGACTTGGTGTTGTCAGCACCACGCTCAGCCAGTGAGCGAACCGGCCATCCCTATATGGGATCCGAACCCGTGGCCTTGGTGTTATCAGCACCGCACTCTCCCGAGTGCGCCACGGGCCGGCCCTTGGGTGGTTTTTTTATTGGGGGGGGGTTGTTTTTTAAAAACAGCTGTATAGTATTTCACTGCCCTGAAACCACTCTTTCCAAGCAGCCCTGTGTCTGGCTGGTAGGTGACAAGGAGGAAAGGAAGCTTCCTGATAGATTGAATTGTGTCCCCCAAGTTTTATGTATTAGAAGCTTGATCCCCACTGTGACTGTTCAGAGGATGGGAAATCCTCTTATGGCAATTGAAAGGTGGGGCCTTGAAGAGGTGATTAGATTCTGAGGACCGTGTGCTAATGAATAGATGAATAATGATGGTCATGGATGTGGTTCTGGGGCTTTAAAAGGAGAGCACATGTGAGTCTCTGTCTCCCTGCTCTACCATATTTGCCATGTGATACCCTGAGTCACTGTAGTCACCACCAGGACAAAGCTCTTGTGATCCCTGGACTTTAGACTTCCCAGCCTCCGAAAGTATAAGTGGTAAATTTCGGTTTCTTACAAAGTACCCAGTTCCTAGCATTTTGTTATAAGCAACAGAAACAGACTAATACATTCCCATCACCAAGCACAGAGCAGAGAGCCAGCGAGCGGCCCCCACAAAGTCCTGCACACTCTTGGCCTCAGCTTTCCCACGTCTACCAGGTTCTCATGTGAGATCCTAAGGAAAGACTGGAGATGCTGCCCCTTCTCGGCCCTGGAAAGGGGGAAGTGGGTATGGGCCAGACCACTGCCTCCAGTCTACTCCAATCTGTGAGCACCCCACTCTTACCCAAGGAGCCCCAGGCTATTGAGGACACATTAGGGATGATGCAAGGACCCATGTCAAAAAAAAAATCCAGCCTTGTCAAGGGTTCAGATCCCTATACCAGCCAGCGCCAAAAAAAAAAAAAACAAAAAACAAAACAAAACAAAAAACAGCCTTTATGGGCCGGCCCCGTGGCTCACTCGGGAGAGTGCGGTGCTGATAACACCAAGGCCGTGGGTTCGGATCCTATATAGGGATGGCCGGTTGGCTCAATGGCTGAGCGTGGTGCTGACAACACCAAGCTAAGGGTTGAGATCCCCTTACGGGTCATCTTTTAAAAAAAAAAAAAACAGCCTTTATGACCCTCATCATACCCAATAAAAAAAAAAAAAAAGCCAATTGGAGATGATCCCTTTAAGAGCTCAGCAGAAAACAACCCTAGCCAACTCTAATGCAGGAGCCAGAATTCCTGTTCCAGGGGCTATCCCAAATGGTACCCACCACCTGGCCCTGTGAACAATGCTCAGCCAGTGTAGAAAAACTGTGGGGGGCGGGGACAGGCCCTTTCCCGAGGTTCCCCACGGCTGCCTTCAGGCTCCTGAAGCTGAGCCTGCAGGGGGTGTTTCTGTGCAGGTTGAGGGATGGCTGCCCCCACCTCAGGCAGGCACAGCTTCCATGGAAAATTCTGTAACACCCACTGTTCTCATGCAGAGTTGGTGGGCAATAATTTGGGGATGACAAACTTTTCAAGAACTCTTTCCATTGTATAAATATTGAAAGAAAGTGAGCTAAGATGCCGGGTATCGTTCAAGCTTTATTAAAGAAAGAAATCTGCCAGGCTGTGCTCAAAATGGAGGACAGCCCAGGACTGCCCTGAAAATGCGGGACAGCAGCAACAGTGGGTTTGCAAGGGTTTATATTAGCTTTGGGGCATGAAATGTATGGGGGTAGGGACCATTAGGTTGATGTAACTGGGTGGAGAACTGGGTAGAGAACTACACTGATGCAGAAGCTGGAAAGTTGTTTCTAAGTCAGGAGGCTTCCCATAAAGGGAAGAGGTGAGGGGCTTGGTGCTGGAGTGGAAGACAAGGCTGGCAGCTATTTCATGCTGGTGTTTATTGTGTGCATATTGGCGCCGGCCATGTCCAAAATCCATCAAAGATGATCATCTTTATACAATGAATCATTTCAAGGACAAGGAACTCTGATTATATGAACCTGTGGCAAACCCCCTCCCATTTTCTTTTTCATTTAAAAATCAGTATTTTTAAATCTGTGTCTTTGCCCACATCACCTGCTTCAAGCACAGCACACCTATACCCCACACAAGTTCATTTCCTCACTATCCCCACCCCCTTGGATGGCACAAAGCAGAGAAGCCTTTGCTTCTATCTCAAAAATTTCTCTGTATGAATCTTAACAATTCACATCAATAGTCTTTCCCTTAACTTAAAAATGATTTGGGGTTTTTTTTCTTTTTAATTTTTAAATATTTACAGCTGAGTCTGAATGCTTTCCAAGGATAAGGAAGTATAAACAGCATGGTTTCCTGGGGCTCAAGCAGGAGGGTAATTCAAAGGAAGGAAAGGGATGCTGCTTTCTGAGACCTTTCATGTGCTTAGAAAACACAAACCAATCAACCAGTAACCAAACCCCTGCCCCAATAAGCCAGGGGAATTATAAGCAGTCCAGTCACCATGGCCCATTTTCACCTTGAGGTTTTCAAGTTTGCTGTCAAGATAACTCTTGACAACAAGCAAGATGCTTACTCACTTCTCTGGAGATGCAAAAGCCCAGTGAAGATAGAATAAATATAATTTTTCCTTATTTTTCCACACACTAAATATACCAGGCGTGATCATTTTATGAGCAAACTACATCTAATACATTTTTATGTTCCTCTCCTAAAAAAAATGACATTTGCTATGCAAAAAGCACTAAAAATAAAAGCACAGTTATACATTTCAATTTTCCTTAAAATGTCTGTTGTTTGGCCTCTTAGACCCGCCCTTGTCTGCAAGGTTTCACAGCTCGTGAACAGACCTTTAACTAGGTAGATTAGAGCTGCCCCTCCATGGGGAAAACACAATTCCAGCATCACCTTAGGCTTTGAACATGCCCCTGACTGGATTTAATGAAACAGGATGGTTTCAACAAGGACAACTCACTGCCTACAAAAAGGCAAAAGGCAACTCAGTTTGGTCACAAATAAAGCCTTTGGCCCCTGATGTCCTCCCCACCCCGTCCCACCCTGTGGTTTCTTAAGAAGTCACACACTGTGTACTAACAGGTTGTATCTGGCAGTTATACTTCACAGCCTGCAAGCAGACCTTCGGTGGGCCCAAATCCAGGCACTAATGAGGCCATGTTAACTCCTTTCCATGTTCTGATAGAAATGCTCTGTAAGAAGCTGTATAAATGCTTTTAAATGATTCCGGTGCAAATGTTTCCTTATTATGGAAGGCATTCAACCTGCTTCTAGGTACAGAGAACATCTGTAAAAGCTAAATGAGCTAGAATAACAGAAATTTTATATTTCATTTTCAAATACCACCATCTTAGCAAACAATAGCTAGCAAGCTGTTTAAGAACGTGAGGTTTCTCCACTTGGATAATTCTCTTCTTCTGACTTGGGGAGAAAAGAAGGCATTCACAAGTTTTGACAAAGATACTGTGGGTTTTTCTTCTCCCCAGAGGCTGAGCCAAGTGGTGAATTAGATATGGAGAGAGCTGAAAAGCTGGCCAGGGAGGAAACCCCAGAGCAACAGGAGCACAAGAGCCACAGGCCTGAAGCAAGGATTCTGCTCCGCACATTGGCCCAGGAAAGGCCCGAGTCCAAGGTAAGGATTTAATCTGAGTCAGAGAGAAGCTTTCTCATCAAGTCCAGGAGCACAGCAAGATTAGAGGAAGTAAGATGTGACAGCAGTTATGAGAAGAGTACCAAGTTCACTCAGGAATTTCATTTCCAAAGAGTGACCCAGTTAAATTGCAATAACAAAACAAACTGACATCGTGTGCCCCCTGATACGGTGCACTAAGAAGGACGCAGCATTGCTTCCCAGGTGTTTCTGCCAAAATGCATAGTCTGGATTGAACAATGAGGAGAAGTTAGACACGAGAGCCATCCTGCAAAACTAGGAGCCTGGACTCTTCAAAAATGGCAATGACAAATAAAGGCCAAGGATCTGCTACAGATCAAAGGTCACTAAAGTGATGTGACAGCTAAATACAATGTAGCCTGTACTGCTCTGAAGGACAGTACTGAAAACTGCAGTATTTAAATACAGACTGAAAATTAGGTGACAGTATTGGATCAACATTAACTTTCCTGAATTTGATGATTGGTCTTGTTCTTGGGAGGTATGTGCTGAAATATTAAGGGGTAAAAGATCGTCATGACACCAACTTACTCTCAAGTGATTCAGCAAAAAGCAAAATAGTAACGTGTGTATATAAACAGAGAAATAAAGCAAAAGATGCTTTGAAGAAAAGTCAAAAACAGTTGTTGAAAATGTCAAAAAGGGAATGTTAACAATGAATGAATCTAGCTGAAGGTATCACAAAGCTGTCCTACTATTCTTGCAACTTTTAGTTTTCTATAAGTTCTACAGGTATTTTATATCTTCAAAAATAAATGGTTAAAGTCATTATTTATATGCATAAAATCTATTGGTTAATAATTTATTATTTCAGGTACTTTAATAGCATTGGACTTTTGATGAAAAACAAAAGGTACATGTTATGGGGTGAATTATGTCCCCCAAAATTCATAAGTTGAAATCCTAACCCCCAGCACCTCAAAATGTGATTATATTTTAATATAGGACCTTTAAAGAAGTGATTAACTTAAAAAGAGGCCATTAGGGTGGGCCCTGATCCAGTCTTACTGGTGTCCTTATAAAAAGAAGAAATTTGGACACACACAGGCACTAGGAGCGTCACATAAAAGTCCACGTGAGGACATGAGAAGGCAGCCATCTACTAGTCAAGGAGAGAGGCCTCAGAGAGGCCTCAGAAGAAACCAAAACTGCTGAAACCATGATCTTGGACTTCCAGCCTCCAGAACTAAGAAAATAAATTTCTGTTTTTTAAGCCATCCAGGGTACAATATTTTGTTATAGCAGCCCTAGCAGACTAACGTACCATGGTAAGCTCCTTCTCAATTAATTATACTTGATAACATAACCCAGCTTTCATATTTTTGACCACAACCCAGTTATATATAAGTTTTGCGATGCCACCTAGCACACGCACACATCCATACATACACTATGTATGAAATGAAAGTTTCACAAAACACCCACACCCACATCTTATGACCATGATGTGCTGACATTGTCTATTCTCATCTATTTTTTTTTTTTTTATTTTTAAAGATGACCGGTAAGGGGATCTTAACCCTTGACTTGGTGTTGTCAGCACCACGCTCTCCCAAGTGAGCTAACCAGCCATCCCTACATACAGATCCGAACCCATGGCCTTGGTGTTATCAGCACCACACTCTCCCAAGTGAGCCATGGGCCAGCCCTATTCTCATCTATTCTGATTCATTTTTCTTAATGCTGACAGGGCCCATCCACTGCATTCACTACATGTTGCTGCACAGGTGACCGCTCTGCCTGTCACGACTGCCCTTGGAACAGCAGCTCTCCATCGCCCTGGGCCCAATTCCAGATCTCTGCACAGCAGCCCACTTTGAGAAGCTGCACGCTGAAATCTCTGGGCAGGGGGTGCAGTTTGACGACTGGAATGCCGCATCACCTGCCAGGAGCCCCCATCACAGCGAAAAAATAAAGGGGAGGCTCGGCAGAGCCTTCCCAGGGTGACCTACCCCCGCAGAATGCACCATGCATTTGGGCGCTCCAGTCGTGCCCGACGAGAACATAATGAAGAGAGGGTGGCTGAAAGGCAGCTGCTCGAACTCCAGCTGGGGGGCTGGCTGACCTGCCCTGGATGCAAGAAAATCATCCAGGAATATGCTGTGGGCAGAAACACATGGGAAACAGTGAACGTTCCAGAGTGCTGGACTGGGTCTGCCCAGAGATTTGGCACACACCCTCCCTCCACTTCTACCATAACAAAAGCCTGGATTTCTAGGGACACTGACCTGGTCTGGAAGCTTTACATGAGGGAGTGAGGAAGTCAAATTTCACTAATCCAAGGTAATTGAAGGAAACTAATTAATGAGTGAACACTTGCAGTTGGTTTATTGGCCCTGCTGCCAGGGCCAAGTCTGTCTCTTTAGGGAATCTTTGAAATGCTTCCACAGACACAGGGGAGAAGAATCACTTACAATTAACATATCACTGTTTGTTTGCAAACACTGCTCAAGGAGGTTTTGAAAATGGCGCTGAAGTCTTCCAAGCTCATTTCCTTTGTTTGCCATTAATCACCTAATTAGTAAACACCTTATTTCCAATGATTGCCCAAAGGGAAGTCAAGTGGGTCTGAGTTAGAAGGCTTTCCACCAGGGAAGAAGAAAGTGGCGAGAAGCTAGAGCAGTGAGCCCTTCCTGAACATGAAGGTCATGTCCCCACAGCAGGAAGGTGGCGCCAATCTCCCAAAACCGCAGTTGTAGTTCCAATGATGGAAAGACTGCAGACAAATATGTCCTATCGCTAATTTACTATACCCTGAGGTTTTTAATAGCAAGATACAAATATTTCTGCAAAAACAAATAAAATTAAAATCCCAGCTACTGACTATCACCTAAAAAATCTACCCCAGCCTCACCCTCAAAGCTGACATAAAACATCGATGAAGGTGAACAAAAAACACCAAAGGGGCAGTGCGAACAAGAGATTTGTTTTTTGAGCTAGAAGCAGCAGCAGAGGCTACAAAGCCATCCTGGGAAGGATGGTTTCTCTGTTTTGAGGCAGCAGAAACATCAGTCCCAAAATACTGACCTTATACTGTTTCTGACTTTCTCTCTTTCAAGGAGAGGGTGGGAATTAGTTAAGCTCAGCCTGCCACAATTTGCTAAGGATAATTACTCTGAAATACAAATGCATATGTACTAAAATAAAGAATTTTGCTGTCTTGCATGGTAAAGCATCCTTAAAGATGAGGCTGTTTCCTGGGGGAGAGGTAGTGGTTTAAAAAGGGCATCCAGAATAATTCACCTCTGAGCAGTAAACAAACAAAGCCATGTGCTCCAGAGAGGAAGGAAAATTATTCACTGTGGAACTTTACAGCCAATGAAAGCCCCACCTCACCTCCACCTCAGATACGAATCCCATTTACATAAAGTGCCCAATCTAATTGGATACTTCACACAGAGAAAAAACCTTTTCTTTCAAATGGTCTATAAATCACAGTAAATAATGATTACTTTTGTTGCTCTTCTAAAAATGAAAAGCCCAAAGGGTGGTTCCCCGCTTCCAGTTCTCTGCAGATGGGCACGTAGGTGTTTTTAGTTTATCTGTGGCATCCGGCAATCGAAAGATGAACAGCACTGGGAGGCCAATTCCCAGGGTTTAATGAGGGGAGATTTTGCATTGTATCAGGCTAAATGAAGTGGCTAATGTGATTCTACTGGATGCTCTCATTTTGTATCAATTACTGATAAACACATTCAGAGAAATAAAAACCAGGCTGCCACAGGGCTGGCAAAACCAGTCTGATGTTCCTCCTACTCTCTGTGCTTTAAGGCCTCCATCAATAAAGCCCATAGAGCTAAATCTGAGGTTTCATAAAGTAAGACACTGTTCCATCCTCTGGCTGTAACTCATTAAGGGCGGCACGGTTCCTGCAATTCCTAGGGACACGCACCTGAGCCTGCCTGTAAAGGCTGAGCATGTCCTGACCGTGATACTTGGGGGTCAGAGTCCCCACAGCCTCATGAGGACAGACAATGTTACTGAGAGCTAACTATGTGAGCTTTGCTGAACATTCACTTTTTAATCCTCACAGCCAGCCTGTGAGGAAGGTACCATCCCATTTTACAGATAGAGACACCAAAGCACAGAAAGGTTAATCACTTGCATAAGGTCATACAGCTGGGACCTGAAGCTGAGAAGTCTGGCTCTGGAGACCACAGCCCTTGCCCAGCTGACACTTTGCCTGTGGTACCCTTCAGCCTCTGGAATCTGGCACACACAGCTGTACCAGGACCCTCCCCGTATTTCAAGGCCAGCTCAGATACCACCTCCCCAGACCCCACAGAAAAGCAACCACACCCCACTCTCAACTCCTGGGCACTTCCTGTCCTTCCTACTCAATGGGCACAGATGTGTCCACTGGACCTAGTGGTCACGACCACCCTCCCTGAATGTGTGTCTCATCCATCCAACTAGACTGCACCCCCCAAAGAACACAACATATGCTTTATACCTGTTGGTGTCCTCAGAGTGCACCCCACACAAAACTGGTGATACATGCATCAACTAGTCTGCCTGGATAAAAAGGCTCTGCAATCTTCTCCACAACAGGGGGCGTCGGGGGCTCCCCCAAGGACCCCCTGTTGTGTCTGTGCAACTGTGAGGGGCCACTCATGAGGTTCCTTCCAGCACCGACTCCAGACTAAGGGAGAAGATTACCCTGTGGGCATAAATGCCTGACCTCAGAGCCCTCTCCCCAAAATTGTTCCAAGAAAGATTAAAGGAGTGTAACTCCAAGAACTTTGGGACAAATTCAACTTTGACCAAACCATAATCCATTTAATTTCTATTCAAATTAAGATGTTCACAATTCTATTTGGCACTCAAGACATGCGGTTTTTATAAATGTCTGAAAAGGAAAGGAAGGCATCATTAGCAATGGGGAACAAACACTGGTACTAATGGGGGGGAACACATGTATGTATATACATACACGCAAACACATATATATTTGCATGCATGCACATACCTGTGTGTTGTGTATTCACATACATGTGTGTGCAGTATGCACCTACACTCACATATGCACATGCACATACACATTTGTTCCAATGCAGAACTGTGTGGCCCATCCAAGTCCACCACATCCAAGGGACACCAGACAGGAAGAAAGGATTCCTGGGACCTTCTCTGTTCTGCCACTCATTCACTATGTGGGCTTGAGGGATTCCCTCTGGGGGCCTTAGGTGGCCCATCTACAAATGATGAATATAACTAAAATCTCCTCCACTTAAGTCCTATGACTGATTCTAAGAGGAAAGATCCACAGAGGTCTACTTCCCAGTGGTATTTCAAATGGGTTCCGCACGGACCTGTGGGTCAGAACATGGCTGGCTTATTACCTATTTGGAATCTTCGAAATGTCTATCTTCTCCCTAGAGGTAACATAAGGAATCACCACCACTTTTTTCAAGTCTGGTAGTCCTGAAAAGAGGGGAGGAGAAAACACAAGGTTACAGGGTACAATATACTTAGTTGCTGATTTTCTCTCTTTTTAAAAAAAAAAAAAAAAAAAAAAAAAAAAGAGGCTTGCCACCCCATGTATCTATCACTTTATGTTGCACATGGAAACTGCCATCCTGAGGGCCCCTTTCCTAAAAGAAGGAATACCTCCCATGCAGGTCACTGGACTTGTTTCCTGACTGGTGTGAACACTTTGATGCCCCCTTAGTGTCAGTCCCACAGGTAACAAATGAGACAGGTCTTCAGTTCCACTCCCAACCATCTTCCAGGTCAGAGCACATGAGAGCATTTTCATTCACACACACGCAGCACCTGGGAGGCATCACCCAGAACCCCTTCTATTCCCTTGCATCAGTCCAATGCAAGCAGTTCAAGATCAATGCCCAGGGCTACCCCAAGGGCACACATAATGACAGCAGAGCCTCCACGTGAGGACTTAACAGGGCAGGGGTCTCCACCCTGGCTGCTGTTAAAGCCATCTGCACTGAGACTATTAAGCTAATGAAGCTCATTAGGGCAACTAATTAACTGGTCTGGAGTGGGCCAGGCATTTGTTTTCAGAGCTCCCCAGGTGACTCAGCCTGGGAGGAAAAGCACAGCTCAGCAGGAGCCTTAGCAGCTGCATGGGGGGTGGGGGAGGTAGGAGGTCAAAATGTGGTCCCTGCCCACCCACCCACAGTGCCAGCATAGCCTGGGGCCCTGGACCTACTGAATGGAACCTCTGCAGGCCGGGCCAGCAATCTGTGTTTTCACAAGCCCTCCAGGTGATTCTGATGTGCAATAAAATGTGAGACTCTCTGAGCTAAAAGTTCAATGTTTGAGAATTTACTTAGAATGCTGTCCAACTTTCCAAAATAGAAGCTGAATTAACAGAGAAGACAAGGGGGTGGAAAGCATTTGTTTACTCCATCTACTATGTGCCAGGCACTGTGCCAATGGGCCAAACAGACAGGGTTTTTGCTCCCTGGAACATACAATCTATAAGAAAAAACAGGAAAATCATTATAAATATTATTTCCCATTTCCAATTATTTTCAGTGAACTACACGCACAACTTAGGTAGCCAGGGAAAAGAAGAGAAAAAAAGAAAGAAGCCATAAGGAAAAAGTAATGACTAACTTGATCAGTAAAACCAAACTATTTTTTCCAAAAAGACCTTAACAAATGCGATCAAGAAAAAAGATATTTCTAACCAACATTTGCATAGAACTTATAATCTATCAGGTACTGTTCTGAGCTCTTCATTGATATTCACCCATTTAATTGCTCAGAGTAACCTATGACATAGGTATCATCATCCCCACATTGCATGCGTGTTTATTCATGTGCAATCACATAAAATTATAAATCACACTTTACTACAAAAATAAAGATTAATGAGTAAGAAAATACAATGTTTAATAAATTTTAAAATCCAGATGTAATGAATGATTTCCCAAAAGATATAGATTATCTAAACTGACTTGAGAAGTGGCAGAACACCTGAGAGGCCAAGGGTCACCTCTCAAAACACACCAGTGAGCAAGATTGCAGGCAAGCACCACCCAATCTTCACAAACTGGAACATGCCTTCTACATGAACCACTACAGAAAACAGGAACAAGCAGAAAACACACAAAAAGATTCTAGACCAGTGTAATTTACTACACTAACCCACCAAAGGGGGAAAAAAATCAAGTGATTATCTTGAAAGTTTTTGATAAAATGTAACGCCTTTTCCACCTCAAAAGCTTTAATAACCTGGAAACTCAAAGGGAACTTCCTCTGACAGGAGGTATCTAGCAGACACTGATGACAAATGTCACACTTGACAGGAAAAGTTGAGAAGGTACCATGAATAGTACGTAAGCACACGAGACCCCAGCCTCAGCCACAGCCATCCTGGAGGCCCTGCCAATGCACTGGGAAGGGAACTAGTAGGGAGAAGTGTAGAGACCGGAGGAAAGGACCAAACAGCTTGCCCTGTGCAGACAAGAAGAAGCATGAACAGAAAAAAATCTGTGAAAATCATCATTAAAGCCATTAGAACTAATCAAATTTAGGCGAGGCGGCCACATACAAACTCAGTATAAGGAGAGCAGCTAAATCCCAGCGATATGTTCTAAAAAGGTAAAGAGGAACAGGGATCAAAAGATGATAGAGGAAGTTGCTAAAAGATTTTTAATCTGGGAGAGAGAAGGAAGCACACACATTCGGATCCTCTTGTTAAAATCATCGTATACTGGAGTGAGGCAGAAACAAGACCCGTTCAAAGCTGCTGCAATAAAGTAAGTGAGAGATGACAGCGCAGGGACCAGGGGTACAGATGGAGATGCTGGGGCAAACACACCAAAGGACAACCTAAAGGGCGCAGAGTGGCCAGAGACAAGGAAGAAGCCAAAAGGGTAGCCGAGTGGGGTGGGGTTTGCTGAGACAGGATGGGGCAAACCCAGGGAAGATCTGAGCTCACTCAGGGCTCACTGAGTCTTGGGAATTTCTGGCAGGCCCAGCCAGTGTTAGAAACCTGGAGCAGGAAGGATGGAAATGCTCTCAGTAAGCACAGCTAGGAGGATGGGGCAAACCCAGGGAAGATCTGAGCTCACTCAGGGCTCACTGAGTCTTGGGAATTTCTGGCAGCCCCAGCCAGTGTTAGAAACCTGGAGCAGGAAGGATGGAAATGCTCTCAGTAAGCACAGCTACTGCAGTAACAAAAGGGGCTCCTTTCTGCAGCCAAACACTCCTATCAGCTGCAGAAGACAAGGATCTGAGCCCCGAGCCCAAGCTCTCTACTCTCTAGCACTGCCACTGACCCTCAGGAAAGCACAGGCAAGCAAAGGAACAACTGCAACATTATTACAGAAAGACCCTCTTTCTCTTCTTTCTTCTTAAGTAAAACCATGAAGGAAAGCACTGGCCAACTTCATTATTGATTAAAAAAAAAAATGGCTGGACGTGTGGATGACCAGCACTTGGACTCTGGCCTCAGGATACAGGTCCTCGGTCACTGTCTACCTCCTCTGTCCTCCATTTCAAAGGTACTGGTCATCCCTTCCTCAGCAATGCCCCTGTTAGGCACAGTCTGTTTTCTACTCTACTTCTACTCCAAGCTGCTACACAGAGGTGGCCACAGGAAGCCCCTCATGGCAATCTCCAAGGCCTAGCAGCTGCAAAGATAGCAGCACCCTGGCCTGGCCTGCTTTCCTCAGGTCTGCACTAATGTGCCTCCTTCCCAAAACCACCAGGAGGCAAGTAAGAATGTCCAGAAATGGTCTTTCCTGGCACCAAACCCTCCTGGGCTCTGCAGCATCCCACCTCTTCCTCTTTCCCTGCCACCTCCAACGCACAGGAGAGACCAGGATGGAGGCATCTGGAAAAGGAGTTTCCACCTCCTAGACTGGCACTGAACACTGGCATGGAAACAAGGTGCCCAAACAGAAGCTCACCCCCAGCCTGGTAATACCCTGCTTGTCACTTTCTCAGTACTCAGACGCGCCGTCAGAAAGCAAGTGCCAGCTGTTCCTTAAAGGATGCCGTACCCCACTTACCTAAGTACATGCATAATGATTTCCCAGAATCGCTTATATCCCAGGAGAGCCAACCTTTCAGTAGGAACAAGGTAAACCCGATTGTCCCTCAATTTATTTGAGACTGTCTCTATGCAAATACCACAGTAACATATTCAACCTAGTCCTTGCTCCTCCTTCACCTGACCTGGCTGTGTGGCTTTGGACAGGGCATTCCTGCACCTGGCTCCCTCCAGGCTGGGTCACCCCATGTGCATAGTGAGTCCCACCACACACCAGGACTCCTAGGATCCTTCATCTGCTGACCTCTGCTCTAGTGAACATAAAAACCATAAACGGCACATCTATTCTAGCACCCTCTCCAGGCCCAGGAATCTAAGATGGACTGAGAGTCCTTGGAGTAGCTGGAAAGAAAACCACTACCAGTAAAAATCTCCCATTAACCAAGTGTTCCCTCTGTGCCAGGCACCATTGTAAGGAATTAGAGGCACTCACTCATTTGACCTCCACAGCCCCAGGAGAGGGGTAATATTACCAGCTCCACATCCCCAATGAGACAAGAACAGGTTAAGTAATTTGTCCAAAGCCTCACAACTAGCCAGTGGCCCAGGTGGAATTGCAGCCTGGCTGGTCTGACACAGTGCTGGTGCTCTTAACAGCTGTGCTGCCTCCACTAAGACAGGACTAATACGTGGGACAGGAAACCAGAAAGACAGCAGAACAGAATCGGGTGTTGAGATAACCAGACAGACTAGATCAGGAGGAGTAAGAGAAAACCACAAGCGCTCTTAACAGCTGTGCTGCCTCCACTAAGACAGGACTAATACGTGGGACAGGAAACCAGAAAGACAGCAGAATAGAATCGGGTGTTGAGATAACCAGACAGACTAGATCAGGAGGAGTAAGAGAAAACCACAAGCTGGGGCATCTCTTAAGCTGGCCTCAAGGATGGGCAGGTTCAGCCAGGTAGCCGGGAGAGGAGGGACACCAGAGCAAAGCCCAGAGCCAAGTGGAGCATGGGCCAGAGAAGGGAAAGGTCAGGTCTACAAGAAAGCCCGAGGCCAGAGAGGAGCTGGAAGGAGCCAGAACAGGAGAGTGCTGGAAAGAGGCAGAGACCTTCTATGTGAAATCCAACATCTTGGAGAAAATCTCAGTAGGCAAGATGGGAACAAACTCGGGGAGAGAGGACCTAGCCTGCCAGTGACCTGGTGCTCAAGCACCACAGAGATGACCCCAGCTACAGTAACAGTCACCAGACTACAAGATGACAAGTGCTTCAGAATTGTAGATGTCAGGCTAGGACCCACAGACCCTTCAAACCCTTTGTGCAGACTGGGTCACAGACCCCTCACATACAGGTCACAAGCTAGGTAGTTGGGAAAGATCCCAGGAGCCATTGGAGAGTTGACAGGTTCATTCCAAAGCAAGCTCAGTCCTCAGTTTCCTCAAAGGCAGCAGCAGCGGTGGCCTCCTGGAGCATCCCTGGGGCCCTGGCAGCAGCAGCTTGTAGCAACAACCTCCAGCCGCAGTGCCCTCCCCCACCCAGGGCATCCCAGGGGGTGGGGGGTACTGTGGATCAGAGCCATTCATCCTTTATACTTAAGTCCAATAACCCAGGAACAGCTGGGTGCGAGTCAGACAACCAAAGAATGCCTGGGCGCACATGTGCATATACATCAGACAATAACCAAGAACACCTGGGCACACGGGCACAGTTATCATATTTACATCAAATACTTGGCAAGATTCTGAACATCTGAGAGACCCTGACCATTTACTTTCACTTTCCCTACCGTAGGTCTGGGCCCTATCACCATGAAAAGACTCTCAGGGGTCCCATGACACTGTTGAAGCTTTCCTGGCTGGACGAACAAGGTTCTGGATCTCTGAGTATCTGGAACTAGGTGCCGGCCTGTTCTGGTCCAAGAGAGCTGCTGGAGACGTGTTTTCATGTTGCAGTGAAACAAATGCATCTGTGATCATGCATCTGACCTGAATACACTGCTTAGCAACCAAACATGCAAACCAGCAGCCAGCAGTGAAGCAAGCAGATGGACACCCAGAGCAAGAAGAGTGGCTATCTTATTTACACACAAACATGCATGGCCACCTGAAAGCACTTTGTGAGGATGAAGGCCACAGGCTGCGGGCTCGGCCCTTAGGTGTGGGGATATCAGAGGGAAGCCTCTTCCACATCTTTGAAAGTGCCACCAGCTCAGAGGTAAACAGTGAAACAAAAAGCCAAAGAGGTCAAAAAATGCAGGACCCGGATGCATTGAGGACGCACTGGGGACACAAGCTGAGATACCCAGGCGCCAGCAGAAAAGGGGCTGGAAGTATGCAAAGATGGGAGGTGAGAAGAGAGGGATGGACATGGCTGAAGAAAGATACAGGGCGATGACAGGAGTCAGAAATGCATCCCCAGCACCCTCGAGGAAAGACTGTGTCCCAGTCCTCCCTGGAACAGCCCAGAGCAAAGAGAGTCCCTTCATCACCCAGCCTAGCAGGGCAAGGAGAGATAAGGACACTACCTGTGAGCAGGTGAATACACCTGTAAGGAGGCCCCTCTCCTGTACTTGTAAATTGCCTGCTAAATAACCCCACCTGCACCTACCGCGAGCACCAGCACTAACTTCAGAGGATACCACAACATGGTCCCATCACATAGAGACCCATAAACACCTGTAAGGAGGCCCCTCTCCTGTACTTGTAAATTGCCTGCTAAATAACCCCACCTGCACCTACCACGAGCACCAGCACTAACTTCAGAGGATACCACAACATGGTCCCATCACATAGAGACCCATAATTACAATCCAGATTTGTGGGAGAGTGCCAATTCTCCCTTTATAATCGGGATTCTCAGTGATGTGCAACAGAGAACACGAGATTCAAAGTAGGAATGACATTCACGTTTCATTGCAGGTTTCAGGAAAGTGCCCATTACTGAAAAAAGGGCACCGTCTGGAGCTTAAAATGGTGATGCTGGAAATTAAAAACAGGGATTCTTTTACAAGTAGAGATTTGCAAACCAATGACAAGAACAGTCCACAAGCCTACAGCCTATGCCTCTGTCAGTTCCAGGCCCCACCTTGTCCTCAGCTCCAGGAATTCTGCCCTGTTAGTTTGAGCTCCTGAACAAAGATAGTAAATGGAGGGGTGAGTGGAGTGTGACCAGACACCACCTGAGGCTTTGGCACCACTGATCTGCCCAGGTCCTTATTCAGCTCACAGCACTGGTGTCCGTGTGAGCAGGTGCCGGGCCAGGGGACATGGATGCCAGGTGCAAGCAGCCAGGAGAGCTGCCAACTAAGCTCACCGTGAAGTCACCACACACCGGGGAAGCCCTGCCCAGTGGCTTGAAGCTCACTTCAAAGGTGTGTAATGCCAGATCACACACAGGCCCACCTGTCTCCGGCAGCACAGAGAGGATCTACACCTTGGATACTAGCAAAATGAGAGCCATTCCCAGAACCAGAGGCAGAGTAAGGTGGCTTAGCAGGAAGGTGTACAACCTTGTCATTTTCCGACCCTGAGACACAGCCCATGGAGCAGAAAAGATTGTCTTCCACATTTCCAGCAGAAACATGATGGAGGTGGTGAAGAGCAGAGCCATGCTGCCCTCTAGTGCACCGTCACATGGACAACAGCTCCTGCAGCAGAGGCAGCACCAACAGCTGTGGTTCCAGAAAATCGGGGACCAACCTAAGCCAGGAAGGAGCATCCCAGAGACCGCATTCACAGCAGAGCCACATGCTGGTAAGATGGGCATCCTCCCAAGATGGGCAGAACCTGCAGGACAGAAGTCACGGGAAGTGCCTTCTGGTGGTGAGATCAGTACAGGACAATGACCTAGCAAGCGTGGATGTCACTGTGACAACAGGCTAAGCACCAGCAACTGCTACTGAGGTTGCATCTGGGTCCCCCTGCCCTCCAACCCAAGCTCAGACAGGCCACGTCCAGGAGCTCGGCTGCTGGGTCTTCAGCCATGGCCTAGTTCTGGCCCAGGAGGCCACAACCCGCCCCACACCCCACGCAGCTCTCCCAGCATCCTCACGACCCATTTGGAAAAGGTCAAAAGTCTGCAGTCTCCCCACCAGTTAACAACAGTGAACATTTACTGACCACAATGGGTGGGGGTATCAAGCAGGTCCCCCAGCCCCACAGAGGATGCCTCCTGCATCCTCCCAGGTTCCCCTGCCATGTGCGCTGCTGCTACTGCCCTGTTAGCCATCTCTGGATGCTGAGCCAGGAAGCCGCTGTGGACCCAGGCGGGTACCACCACACCAGCCTGCCTTCTCATCCTCCGAGATCCTTCCCTTTGCTCCATACAATGTAGCTCAACACCTCCACAGGGACCCAACCTTGCTGGACCTTCCCACAAGGGCACCACTGGCCTGAAGCAGCTCACGTCCCCCACAGAGGGCCCCAGGGACTGGAGGGGCCAAGGGAGCGTTTCAGTCTCGGGTCAGTCCCTGCTGATACAGGGTGGTCCAGGGGTGACATGAATGGGGGCTGCAGAGTGGCCACACCTCCCTGAGCTCAGCAGAGCTCAATCCTCAGCCCCACTGGCCACAGACTGACATGAGCTGTGGCCTTGGCCAACCTCTCACTCCTCCAGGCCTCACATATTGTGGGGGAAATGAGACCATACCTCGAAAACCTGTATCAAAAAAGCAAGCCTCTGGGTCGGCCCGGTGGCGCACTGGATAGTGCGCCGCTTGGGAAGCGCGGCGGTGCTCCTGCCCAAAGGTTCGGATCCCACAAGCAGACCAGTTCCCGCTCACTGGCTGAGCGAGGCGTGGGAGCAACACCGAGGGTTGCGATCCGGGTTCGGATCCCACAAGCAGACCAGTTCCCGCTCACTGGCTGAGCGAGGCAAGGGAGCAACACCGAGGGTTGCGATCCCG
>NW_007738238.1:3697-19834 GCF_000696425.1 Galeopterus variegatus | reverse complement strand
AAAAAAAAAAAAAAAAAAAAAAAAAAAAAAAAAAGCAAGCCTCAAAGTCGACATGAGTTTCTGAGCTCACACCCAAAAAGCCTAGCCCGTGGACAACCGTGCACAGTGCCTACCATGCACTGGGTGCTGAGAGTGCTGATAACTGTATCTGCAGCCAACGCCATGGACCTCCCATATGCTATTTATTGCTCTACAAGTCCTGCATGGATGAACTCAATTTATACTTGTCTCATATCACTGTCCCTGTTTTGCAGATGAGGAAACTGAGGCACAGAGAGGATGCAAAACTCCCCAGGCCCACCCTCAGCTGCTGGGCTGCACTGACCAATGCCCAGTGCAGGGGCCTGCCCCAGAACAGATGCAGCCTGTGACAGGAGGAGCAGTCAGGGACATGGACACCACGTGTCCTCTAACAGGGGTCTGTCCTCAAGCCTCCTGAAGGTCCTTGATTCCCAAAGCCCTGCACCAGGAAAGGTCCCTGGCTAGGGAGCCAGGGCCAAGCAAGTTCCTCTCTGCTTCTTCTTCATTTATCCCATGGAGGGGCCGTGGGGCTGAGTGGTCACAGTGGAGCTCAGTGTGTGTTTTCTGCCCCTGCCTGGGCTGCTCTGAGCAGCTGGATGCACCCTGGGGTCCTCAGTTCCCTCCCAGAGTGCACGCCCCACACAGTACAGAGCTCGGATCCAAAGGAAGGAATCAGAAACAGGAGTGATCGTTGCAAGGAGGTTCTGGGGAAACATCTGTGAACAACACTTTCAGAGCAAATCTGGAAAACTGACCTCGGAGGGTAAATATGTAGGAAATCTCACATGGTCAGGAAATCACAGGCAAGGAAGAAAAGGCAATGTCACACCAGACTGTCACAGTACTGACTGCTGCATACAACCCTGGCTAAAGCCATCAATAAACATGGATGGGAATGTTAGGACTACTTGAAACAGAGGAAGAACCAGTTTGTGTTTAAATTTAAGAACAAGATTCAACTCCTGGCTCTTTCTCCCCTGTTATTCTTGCATCACCGGCCAGGGAGACAGGAGGCTGTCCAGATCTGGTCTCCTCCCAGCCTTGCTCATCCTGCCGTGCTGCTCTCCTGGGAATCGCCCTGCAGCTGCCCTGCCTAGAACACCCACAGGGCACCGCAGCAACCCCCACAGTGAGGACCCTGACTCACATTCACACCGAAGTCTGGAGATGTGGAGCTCCAGATGGCACCGATACTCGTTGTGGCCAGCATCGCCTCCACTGCGTGCACGCTATTGGGTAAATAACCTGTCAAGAGGACAGACGGAGAAGGCCTTGGGCTCAGAGGGTGTGTCGAGCAGCAGACTTCCAGAAGTTTCCTCCAAGAGCCAGGGCCAGAGGGGGGAGTGGAAGCTGGCCTTGAACTACCCAAGGAGCACAGCCAGCAACCCCCGATCCAAGCTGGGCTGCCTACCACTGCCTGTCCACTCACGACTGTCCCCACTCCAACCCACCCTCCAGTCTCATCACAGTGACTCCTGTGGCCCTGAGTGATCTGGCCCCGTCCTCCCTAGCTACCTCTCCCATTTCTCCCCATCACTCTCACCCAGTCACAAGAGCTTTCTTTCAGTTTGCAGTGGTTCTTTTTTTTTTTAAAAGATGACCGGTAAGGGGATCTTAACCCTTGACTTGGTGTTGTCAGCACCACGCTCAGCCAGTGAGCAAACCGGCCATCCCTATATGGGATCCGAACCCAGGGCCTTGGTGTTACCAGCACCGCACTCTCCAGAATGAGCCATGGGCCGGCCCTGTAGTGGTTCTAAATTCCTCCTGCCTCAGGGCCTTTGCACACAGTCTGCATTGCCTGAGCACTCTCCTACACACAACAGCCTTCCCCACTTAGTGCATCCTCATCCTTCAGCTCCCAACTCTCACAAAACTTCCTTGGAGAGGCCTTCTCCAAGGCCATCTTGCCCCTTCCCCATGAACCCAGGTCCCCTGCCTAGTCACCTATAAAACACACTGTATTTTTCCCTCACCAAACTTACCACAACTGCAAATGAATAATCACCTATATAACTGGCTATTTAATATCTGGTTCTCATGTGAGGGCTGGGACTTTGCCTGTCTTCTTTGCTTTACCAAATGCCTTTTACCTTGCCCTGCATTTCACGGCCCTCAGATATTGGCTGGCTGGCTGACGGATAGATGGACAAATAGACATATGGAAAAACAGGCAATGGGTAGCTGGACAATGGACAGATGAACAGATGGACAGATGGATGAATGGAGGAATGATGGATGGATGGATGGATTGACAGGTGGACAGATGGATGGATGGATGATGAATAGACAGGTGGACAGATGAACGATGGATGTATAGATGGTTGGATGGAGAGGAGGGGAGGGACTGAAGAACACAAGCAGCACAGTCAAGAACCACATAAACCTGGAAGGGGCAGAAGAAGAGGTGCTCAGGCACTCCCTCTACTAGGACACTGGCTTTCGTGGCAATAGAGGCAGAGAATCTTTATGGCCAGGGGGATTATGATCAATTAGACAGATCATTCTAAATAATGAAGAGGAAAGGACTTGGGCACAATGCATTAGGGAGCAGAAGGGCCACACCCAGATGTATCACCTGAGCAAGGTGCGGCTCCCCAGGTGATCACCTGGGGCTCCCTGCTCAGCCCCCTCCCTCTGTCCCCTCCTCTCTCCTGCTTGCCCATAGCAGCTGTACTTCCATTTCTTTGTATTCAATGTCTCCCATTCTCAAGCCATAAGCACCCAAGGGGCAGGAGTCATGCATCATTGCCTCCACCCCATGGGGCTCCATCCCACATCTGGCAGGCCCAGAGATGTTTACTGAGTTTGCCACGGAGATGAAGCTTGGCTTTGAGTGTAAACTAAAGCGTCTCTCTAGTGTCACTTCCAAGGGCAGGGCAGGACTCACTGCCCAGGGGAGCAGCTGTGTGATCAAACTGACTGTGTGGTGACTGACAAATGGCGAGGAGCCCCGCCCTTCTCCTGAAACACATCAGACACTGTCCTTGGCAACCACTTCACAAACAAAAGAAAACTGAGCCATGAGCAGCTTCAACTCCATCTTTTGAAGCCCTTAAAGTATCCATCCCATTTAATCTTCCCCTAAATCATTTCCTAGTGTTCTCTTCCAAAAAACACAAAGCCCCTGGTCCTAGTAGCTGCAGTCAGTATCCCAGCTGAGACCCACAGGAAGGGTGGGCCATGAGGACCCAGCCTGGATTGGAAGCATCCAGGGCATCAAAGCCAGGTGTCTCCTCAAAGAAAGTGGAGCCCAAAGCAATTGCAACTGCCTTCCCCCAACACACCCTGTTGTGTTTCTCCTTCTCTCAAAAATGGTTGCTTCAAAGGAGATTTTAAAAAATGAAAACTGGAGAGTAGGAGAACCTTTTACACTCCTTTGCCAGACCTTAAAAGGGTACAGAGTAGGGCCGGCCCGTGGCTCACTTGGGAGAGTGTGGTGCTGATAACACCAAGGCCACAGGTTCGAACCCCTATATAGGGATGGCCCATTAGCTCACTTGGGAGAGCATGGTGCTGACAACACCAAGCCAAGGGTTAAGATCCCCTTACTGGTCATCTTTTAAAAATAAACAAATAAATAAAAGGGTACAGATTAAACTGGATCAAGAAGGACCCAAGAAAAGTGAGGTTTCAACTTCAAAAATGCCTGCACAGGTCACCAGCCCAGTACTCACATTCACTCATTCAGGCAATATTTACTAGATGCCTACTATGTGCCAGGCACTCTTTACAGATTGAGATATGTCAGCAAACAGAAGACAAACCCTGTCCTCTAGTACTGGAGGGGACACACACATGCACACACACACAACCCTGTGATTTTGAGTGGGTGATAAAGACTACACAGAAAAATGAAGCAGGTGCAGGGACAGTGGTAATGAACTTTTTGAAGGACAACCAGGGACTGCCTCTGAGCAGGTAACGTTTGAGCAGAGACCTCCATGAACCAGGGTAAACCCCACACACATGCACAAGAACATTCCATCAAGGGCTGAGACAGGAATTAATTCTGTGTGTTCATTTCTATTTGATTCCTTTCCACTCAGCTAACATCTGTTGACCATTACCTCCATGCCCAGTCCTGTTACCTGAGGAGACACAGGGGCCCTGGCCAGCAGGGATTCTCTGTTCAGCCTGTTTACTTCATTTATATATAATGAGGCTGCCCAGCTCATCCACCCTCTTTGCAGACACAAACTGGATGACCATTTGCACTCAGTTCCCTTGGAAGAGGTGCACCCATGCCAAACACTGAGGTTCCAAAGCCTGAGCCCCTGCCCGGCAGCTCTGCTTGCCATCAGCCCCGTCCTGTGGTCCTTGTCCATGACCATGAGGGATGGAGGGAGTGAAGTCATGAGCCCTGACCACCAGGCCTGCACTGGAAGATAAATCACCTGTCTCTACCTGCTCACCCCTGTGTACATACCTGCTACATCTAAATTAACTAAAGTTCCTTGGGGCAAAGATCAAGTCCATTTGCAAGCCTTTAAATTTTTCCAGAAGTCAAGGTGAAAACTCTAAGAAAAACACCTAAGTTGCTCGCAAGAGGAAATCATGACTCTCTACCTGAGGGGACAAAGGGAGGGCCCAGCTCAGGAAGGGAGAATGAGGCAGGCCTCAGGCCTCACGTTAGCCACATCCAGCCTCCAACCTGCTCCTTCCAACACAACTGTCCCAATTGGGGTCTCAGCCCAAGCGTCAGTGGGTCCTGCTCCTTTTCTGGAATCTTTGGGTTCCACTCACCTTCCCTCCCATGCTTTACAGTTCAAGAGGGGAGGGGCAATCACAAGGGACAGAGCATCTAGGCAGAGCAGGTGAAGGTAGACAAGGCCTTTTGGGATCAGTCCTGGCACGTGCCCTACCTCGCACACTCCACCCCACAGAGCTCCTGTCGCCCGTACAGACACCTCACTCTAGCGAGCCTCCGGGCCTTTGCAAAGGCTGTGTCTGTAGCCTGGACTGCCCTTTGCTCTCCCACCCCATTGCAGGGCTGACACCTAGATGCACCTTTGTGAATCCAACCAACCTGGGTTGACTGCATACCCTTGATGTTCTTGGAACTGTCTCAGACTCTGGGACAAAGCAGCGAACAAAACAAAAAGAATTCCTGTCTTCACAGAACAGGGCAAGACATTTCCAGCGATTTTCCTTCTTTGTCTATTTTCTGCCTCACATATATAATTGAAGTCCTAAAAGGTTATAAAAGAGTACTCCAAAAAAGTTTGTGTGGGGGCTGGCCAATTAGCCCACTTGGGAGAATGTGATGCTGATAACACCAAAGTTAAGCGTTTGGATCCCCTTACTGGCCAGCCAGCAAAAAAAAGTTTGTGGAAAAATAGAATTGAAAGATAATACGAATCTTTCTGTGAACTTTTTGAAGCAACCCTGGATGTACCATAACACGACTCCACTTTATTCAAAAGTCGTTTCAACCTTCTAAGCCATTCATTCTGCCTTGTCCCCTCCCCCAAGCCATCACAAGCTCCAAAAACACTTACCCACGACCCGGTCTCCCTTTTTCACACCCATTCTCCTCATGGCTGCTGCAAACAAAGCCACCTGTTGCCTCAACTCTTCAAAAGTCACCTTCACAATTTCCTCTTTGCCTTCCCCTGTGAAGAGAAAAAGGACAATCATACACAGACCATCACAAAAAGAAAGGCTCCAAGGCATAGGCGCTGGATGAAAAATCAATCAAGGCCCAGGGAAAACCTTACAGAGATGCAAGGAACGCAAGACAAGATGCAGGTTGACTCAACTTCTTGGAACAGACAGGCTGTGTGAAAGCCTCAGAAACATACAAACTGAACTTATCCTTTAAAGATGTTCTGTTGAGAATGTTTTCATTAAGTGAAGAATCCTTTGATATGGGTTGAGGGTTTCTTTTATTTTGAAATGACTATAGATTCACAGGAAGTTGCAAAGAGAGTACAGAGAGGTCCCATGACCCCTTCACTCAGCTTCCCTGGTGGTTACATCTTATATAACTACAGTTCAATGTCAAAGCCAGGGAACTGACATGGATACAAGGTGTGTGCATGGTTCTTTGTCATTTTATGGCATTTCCTACAATCCAGATGTAGAATATTTCCGTAGCCACGAAGACCTTCCTCCACTATCCCTTTATAGTAAGCCCCCCACCAACATCCCTACCCCTGGGCAATCACTAATCTGTTCTCCCACATTTTGTCATTTCGAGAATTTATATGAATGGAATCACACAGCAGGTGGCCTTCTGAGATTGGCTTTTTTCACCTGGTATAATGCCCTTAAAATTCATTTAAGTTATTGCATGCATCAACGATTCATTCCTTTACTTTTTTGGGGGGTTTTTTTTTTGGTGGCTGGGGATCCAAACCCTTAATCTTAGTGTTATAACACTGCACTCTAACCAACTGAGCTAACTGGCCAACCCTATAATTCGTTCTTTTTTATTGCTGAGCAATATTCCACCTTTGGCTTGATTTTGATTTTTTTTTAAGATTATAAAAATAATACAAGCTCACTGTAGAAAAAAAAGTATGAATAAGAAAATAAAATGATCATCCTCACTAGTTATCAAAGAAATGTCCATGAAAACAGTGAGATACTAATTTTCACCTAGAAGACTGGCAAGAATGGAAAAGTACAGTGTGGTACCCAGCCTCCACGATGGCCCTCAAGGACACCCACCTGGGTATTCATGCTCTGGTGTAGTATGTAGCCCCTCCCACACTGAGTGGGCCTGACGTGGGGAACCAACACATTATTGTGGAAATGATGGAGTGACTTCTGAACCCTGGCTATAAACGACGCTGCAGTTCCCACGTGGCTCAATCTGGGGGAAGCCAGATTGTGTGCCATGTTGTGAGGACCCTCAAGCAGCCCATGGAGAGGCCCACATGGTGAGCTGCCAAGGCTCCTGGCCAGCAGCTGTGTGAGCTCCCCAAATGGAATGTGGATCCTCCAGCCTTGGTCAAGCCCCAGACAACATCCTCACTGCAGTTTCATGAAAGACCACCCAGCTGAATGTCTAACCCACCAAAACTGTGAGATAATAAACATCTACTATTTTAAGCCACAGCTTTCAGGTCATTTGTTACACAGCAAGATAATTAATACAAGTAATCTCCACACCAGACAGACACCACAAAAAAAAAAAAAAAAAAAAAATTAAAAAAAGAAATCCCCCCCCCAAACAGACCCCACAAAAAAAAAAAAAAAAAATTAAAAAAAGAAATCCCCCCCCCAAACAGACCCCACAAAAAAAAAAAAAAAAAATTAAAAAAAGAAATCCCCCCACCAGACAGACACCAAAAAAAAAAAAAAAAAAAAAAAAATTAATACAAGTAAGACTCAATGTTGTGAAAGTGCAGGAAAATTATTTGAATGTACTTTCTGCAGGAAATACGTTAATCCTTTGACCATTATCTCTGATGCAAATATTTGTTCCTGATTGCTAACTGCTTTTCAGTTCTGTAATATGAAGCCTCTCGTTTCCAAAGTGGATAAACATTCTAATTTCCCTTTGGTGTAAATCTGGCTCTTCCCTATTTGCTTGAAGTTGGATATTCTTGCCTACCATCTTTTCCTCACCTCTCTCAGGTGGCCTTTTAGATACCTCTCTCATATTCCCAGCCCAAATAATTTTCTATCCTGTAAAAATACTCAGCAACCTGAAATCTACGGTTCAAAGACAAAATGTGCTATGCAGGCAACTCCTCTAACAATCTAAACATTGATGGGCCGATGTGTGGTGTTTTGCTCCACTCGCTGGAGCATGAGAGCAACAGTACACTCATTACATGGCCTAACCCAGGATTACAGGCAGGAAGGATGAGCTCTACTGAGAATGCCCGAGTGAGCACAGAGCAGAGCTCTGTGAACACCTGCCCGCAGCTGGGCGAGCAAGAAACAAACCATAGAAACACACAGAAAGAAGATGAAATACAATAACCTTAAAGCCTCCAAACCAGTAATCAGCCAACTCAGGTACCTGCTCAAGTAAGATCTCAGATTTGTAAACTAAATGTGATCCCCAACTTGAGGGCACTATTCCCACTGCAATTATGAGGAAAGGGAGAGCTCATGAAAAGAAGGGGCTCAAATATTTAAAAGGGAAGGGATGAAAATAAATAAATAAATAAATGGGAAGGGATGGCGGGGGTGGGGAGGACACAGGGCAAGCAAGGGGCAGCGTAAGACAGACAGGGGACATGGAATTATAACCTCCTTAACCCACACTAGAGATAGAGCAGGGCCTTAAAAAAAAAGGGCGGGGGGGGCACGCAACTGGCCAGATTCAACCAGTATGGTATATACCTGTGAGAGAGAGAAAGAGTTTGCACACTCAGTTCACTCCCCACCCCACCCAGACACCCACAGTTCAAGTTCTGGGAAGACTGGCTTGTTTTATCACTAGCAATCAAGCAGATGACTGATTTTTAGTTTTCGGATTTCTTTTAAGAAGATTCACTTTTGAGCACTCCCGCTTTCCAGGAGAAATCAAGACCTCATGACATGTCTGTGACACTGGGTAAAAGTACATACACATTTAAAGGGAGCAGGAAAAGCAGATAAAAAAGGGACCCAGCATTCTAGCTCCTCAGGACTACAAAAGATGCAAGTGGGTTGGTGTCCCAGTGAGGTTTACACAAGCATCATAGAGCCTGGGCGGGACAGTCCTTTATGAGTCTCTTATGGATAAACAAAATGTGGTCTATACATACAATGAAATACCACAAGGACATAAAAGGAATGAAGCACTGACACACACTACAATGTGGATGAACCTTGAAAACATCACGCTGAGTGAAAGAAGCCAGACACAAAAGCCCACATGAAATGTCCAGAATAGGCAAATCTATAGAGAAGGAAAGCAGATTCATGGTTGCAGGACATGGGGGAGGGAGGAATGAGGGTGACTGCTAATGAGGGGATTTTCTTTTGGGGTGATGGAAATGTTCTAAAACTAGAGGTGGTGGTTTGCACAACCTTGTGAATAAGCTAAACCCACTGTAAACTGTATTCCAACTGGAAAAAAAGAGCCTCTAACCTCTGTGCTCTCCCCCTCCCAGAGTCTGAACCCATCAAGACTCCCTGCAAGCCTCCTGCCCTGCCTGCCTGAGACCAGCCTCTGACGATTCACCTCATTTTACACAACTAGCACATTCTTGAAATACTGGTGCAAACCAAGTCCTATTCTGAAACACAGTGAGGAAACTAAGAGCTACCTGAAATTTTATATATGTTTTCTTATTTATTGTTCCACCCCAGAATGTCAGCCTCCCAAGAGCAGGGAGCTTGTCTGTCCCTGCAATGCTGTGTTCCCAGCACCTCTTACAGAAGAGGTATTTAATACAGATCCAAGCAGCAAGTGAATGACCAGCCACATGAGTCTGCAAAGACCTTCTCACTGAGCAAGAGAGACAGAGCACTGGCATAATGTCCAAGGCCACTCATCCACTCAGCCTTCATTGTATCAATATGAAGAACCAAGGAAAGGAGCAAAATAATGCTGAATAGCCAAGCTACTACACTGCTACCTACCTCCTCAACCAAGAGTGTGCATCAGAAGTGACTATGGGCTTTAAAAACTACGGGCAGGCTTGAGTCCAGCCCTGCAAGATATGTTCCAGCAAGTCATAGTGGGAATTGAACAGCCATGATCTTAAAAGCTACAAAGGGGGCCGGCCCCGTGGCGCACTCGGGAGAGTGCGGCACTGGGAGCACAGCGACGCTCCCGCCGCGGGTTCGGATCCTATATAGGACTGGCTGGTGCGCTCACTGGCTGAGTGCGGTGCAGGCGACACCACACCAAGGGTTGCGATCCCCTTACCAGTCACAAAAAAGACAAAAAAATGAAAAAATAAAAAAATAAAAGCTACACAGGGATTCCAGACGTATGACCTTGACTGAAACTATGCGTGTTTCCTCTGTGCCAAGGACTGTGCTAAGATACTGTGTACAGATATAGATACACTCACTTAATCCCTACAATAATAATCCCTGAAATTGGTACTGTCATCCTTCCCATTTTACAGATGCAGAAACAGACCCAGAGAGGTTGAGTGACTTACCCAAGGTTGCACAGCTGCTGAGTGTGGGACTGGGACTTGAACTCTCAAATCATCACCCAAGCTCATTTGCTCCTATTTTAAGCACTACTTGTAGAAGCACAACTACCTGATTTCCCACACCACTCTGATGAAATACAGCAACTTTTAGTGAAGACGAGGGTTGCTAGAAGCAAGGATGCCAGCACCTGCAGGCAGCAAGGTCGGGACAGAAACACTATGATAATTGGGCACCTGATGGCAGAGGACACAATAGCCCGGGGGCCTTTCTGAAAGTCTAGGAGAAACCATCCCATACACTATAACAGCTCTTGATGGTACTGGTTTCTGGCACCATCCAAAAAATAGAAGCCTTGAGTCATGAAAAACAAGAGGTTTGATGATGTTCCAGCTCCTCTACTTAAGCATATTTCCCCACAACTTATAATAGAACATTGTGTCACAAATGGATAAAGTTTTATTATTCAAAGGTGAAAAGTTTAGTCACCTAGAAAATTCACTTATGTGAAATACCTCAAATCCTAACAGTAGTACATAAATTCAATGTTACTTTTTACAAATATTCAGCTTTATCAAAAAACTAACATAGGAGGCTGGCTGGTTAGCTCACTTGGGAGAGCATGGTACTGATAACACCAAGGTCAAGGGTTCAGATTCCCTTATTGAGGGGGGAAGAAAAACTAATTTAGACAGCTACCTATAGTATTTCCTTACTAAGAATACTCCTAGCTTATTTAAAACATTTCATTTATACCAATTCTTCTAGAGACTGCTTAGTACATAAATTGGGATATTCTTTAAACTTTCCTGTAAAAGGAGAATCCAGTGGGAAGAGATTCTAGCCATAGTTCCACCACTTACTTTCCAAGGGACTCAAGCTGGTTACTTAATATTGGGTGTCCCCATTTCTCCCATAAAATACAACCACGAGACTAGCCCTCTTCACTCCCCAGAGAAAATATGGTCAACAGAAGTCTTAATTACATCAGAAAGGTGCCAAGATATTGTTTGGAAATCCTACACTGCAGTTTCTGCAGGCTCCAGAGCCTCTCCAAACACGTGGTGCCACATGTATGCACCATCTAGAACACCACCAGAGGAAACCCGAGGTCAGGACTCACTTGCAACATAAAGGGCAACTCTGTCATTCTCTTTGTGCCACAGGAGGTTTTCTGCATAGTTCAGGCGACTGCCTCTGAACCACTCGGGGACATCTGCAATCCCTTTAGATGTGTCCACAACCTATAGAGGGTGACAGCAAACCAAGACACACACATACATGAGACCTTCGCCACAAATAAATAAAAGCTATTCTGCTTCCCAGGAAGCCAGCTAACCCATTGGCCCAAAGCATTTACATTTTATAGACTGAACTATGAACCGAACTAAAGGCTTGAAACTGAAAACAAATATTAATGCCAAGGGAAAACACCATCCCCAGTAATTTACTCTTTCAACAAATATTTATTAAGTATCTACTTTATGAGAGATGCCGCAGACAAAGTAAATCAGATGCCTGGCCAAGATGCCAAGCTCTGACCAGACACCCAAACACCAGGAGCTCAAGCTTAGGGCCCACCTGCCCATCCTCCCACAATGTCTAGAAGTCTGACTCTTTGCTTCCTTCCTTGGGGTCCTGGAACCTTGATTTTTTTTTCCTCTCAGTGCCAACAGATCAACCTTTCAGAATGGTTTGCCCCCAAAAGACAATAAATTAGACTTTGAATAACAGGACTCCCTTTCCCCAGATATTTACTGATTTACAGTGTAAGGGGTTGAAAAGTTCCCTAAACTCCAGGGTTAAAAAAATAATGAAACTATCAATAGTTTAAAAAACTACAACAATGTGAGTGTACTTATTATGACTGAACTATACACTTTAAAAGGGTTAAGATGGTAAATTTTATGTTATGTACATTTTACCACAATTAAAAATTTTTCAATTACCCAAAAAAAAAAAAAAAAAACCAACACCCTACTACTTAGGATCATTCAAGTTCACAGGATAGGGCTGGGGGTCCACACACAACAAGGATTCACAGATTACCGGGTCTCAAGAGAGTCCATGGTCATGTAATGCCAGTTCTCTGGGGCAATGACTTTTTCCCATGGATGTGAGGTTTTAAAAGATATGATTTGGTATTCCAAAAAAATTAACATTTCACCTTATAACACAACACATAAATAAGATAACAAATAAGCACATAGGCAAAATCTCTGCTTACCTCATCATACATGCGTGAGAAAACAATTCCACTGAATTTCCAGAACTCAGCCCAGAAGTCTGAATAAGATTCAACTGACCAATGGTACAAGTCATCATAATTCTCTAAAAAATAAAATAAAATGGATCATAGCTCAGATAAACCTTAGAAGGAAGTCTTAGCAGTTCAATAATAAGATGGACACACCTAAGAAATAACAGGGCTTCCAAAGCAGCTGATGAGAAATGGTCTGGGGAGAGAGGGAGCTTAAACTTTATTGAACCAAACCCACCGCCAATGGTCCTTACAAGGAACAAAAGCATCAAGACAGTGATTTCATACCTTAACTACCATGCCTAAGAACATGGGTGCTGGAGCCAGAATGCCTGGATTCGAACCCTGGCTCGGCCATTTATCAGCTGTGCAACCTCAAGCAAGTTACTTAAGCTCTCTGTGTCTCAGTTTCCTCACCTGTAAAATGGGAATGATTAATAGCTTCTACCCGTCCGACCCATAGGGCTGTTGTGAGGATTTCAATGAGCACATGCATAAAGCGCTTAGAACAGGGCCTTGGACATAATCAGAGCAACATCAAGAGTTTGCTATTATACCATATAAACTTAGAAAATCTACATTCAATAGATTTGAAAACCCAGAAGTTCAAAACTGGTAGCTTGCTGATGGACTTCTCATGCCACTACAATGTCATGGGGGGCTTTTTGGATTACTTATTTTGATTTTTGAATAAGCATATGTTCACAAAATTCAAAATTACAAAAGTATAAAAGGTTATACAGTAAAAAATCTCCCTCCTTTTGCTCCACAACCATCTAACTTTTCTTGCCGAGCAGTAACTAGTTATAGTGATTCCTTTGTGTCTTCCCAGAGGTTTTATGCCTAAGCAAATCTATCCCTCCCTCCCACTCTCACACAAATGGAAGCAGGCTATTCATACCAAGTTCCAATACTGGGGCATTAGCAAAGTCTCTTCCCCAATTTGGGCCTTTTTAATCTCAATGCTTTTTTAAATAAGATACCCATTCATGCATATCTCCAAATTCAAAAAGAACTGGCTCTATAGCAAAATCCCCTCAGCCACTGGGTTCACCTGAGACAAATAAAAATTGTTATTTCTTTTCTCTTCTCCCAGAGAGATTCTGTAACCTGCTTCTTTCACTAAAAATCTACTAGAGATTTTTCCACATCAGTGCATAAAAAGCAGCCTCTTTTTCACAGCTAAAAAAGCTGCCTCTTTTTCCACTGGATAGATGTACCATAATTTGTTCAACCAGATTTCTATTTTAGGATATCAGGTTGTGTTCCAGTCTTCTGCTAACAAATCACACAAAGCTGTATTAAATAAGGCAAGAGCAACAAAAGTTTGCAAAAGAAATCCAAACCAAACTATATGTGATGGATAATCGCCATTCATGCCCAACTGAACTCAATGCTTCAGAGATCAATGTCAACCTCTGAGTGACAGAAACCCATATTTGGGAGCAAGAAGGACAATGTGCCAGAGACTGGTGGGAAGTAAGATGACCGAAGCTAGCCTGGGGAGCTTCCCTCTATAGATCCCACTCATAAAGAGATAGATTTAACTCCTAAAGGACACTTGACTTCACTGTATACTCCCCCTAACCTAGCTGAGGATGTCTTCACCCTTCCAAGTGCACAGGGTCCAGGTGGACCAGACAAAATTAATCAATCCATCCTTAGGGAGGGAGAGAATTTCATCATATCAAGGACCAAGAGAAGCCATGCAGTGTTTCTGTTCCAGAGCACAGCCTTGCTAGTGCTCCAGGAAGGCACAGGCTGACAGGGATATGATAACAGCAAAAAGATGACCAATGGGGTATAAGGAATGGGAAAAAAAAAAAAGCACAATACAGTGGCTGAGCTGAATACTCTCACTGCAATCAATCAACTAAAGATGGCTCATCCTCACTGTTCCCCTGGGGGTATAGAGAGGAAGAGGCACAATGATCCTTGCCCTTAAGCAGTGTCCCTTACACCAGTGGTGCCCAGTAATGGTCCTCAGTCATGCTGGACTCAGGAGCGAGAGGAAGAGAGGGATCACCAAGAGCTGGGCGGCAGGGACAGGCTGCGGGAGGAGGTGGGCCTAGGCTGGCCCTGGCAGCAAGGCAGGGTTTGGACACTCAGAGGAAGACCTGATAGGCTGGTGAAATGCCAAGAGCCCAGGTAAAGAGCTAGAGTGAGCGGGTCTGCAGCAGGAACAAAGATCAATCTGACTGAAGTGGGGAGAGTCATCTCAGAGGTCGGGCAGCCAAAACAAGGGGACAGACTGCAGGGGCTCTCAGGCTCCAAGATTAAGAAAGGAAAGGAATCTGGTCCACAGCAATGATGCCTACAGCTCCTCCAAGCCCAGAAGATGGGGGCCATGGACCAGGTTAATCAAGCACACAGGAAAAAACACCAGGGACGGTGAGTATGGAAAGCAGGAGCCAGCCCTGACCCAGAGACCTTGCTTGGGGACCTCAGGCAGGCCACTCTGCCTGAGATGCAGTTTCCCCTATGGATCACCTGGAAATTGTTGGCTGGAGAAGACCATGGTTCCTCCCACAACAGTGGAGTAGTTAAGCCTAGGCTCCAGGGTCAGGCTGGATAACCTGGATTAGAATCTCAGCTCTACCACTTCCTAGGGAATGACCTTGGGCAGCTGCTCCACCTCTCTGAGCCTCAGCATTCGCATATGTAAAATGGGAGTAGCAGCAGTGACTTCTTTAAGAGGGTGTGGTGAGGACCAACAGAGCTCATCGCTTAAAGAGGCTCCAGAGTTCAACCGTCTGGGTACAAGTCCTGCCACTCTGAGTGGCCTCAGACAAGTTATTTCGCTGTTCTATGCCTCAGTTTCTTCCTCCATAAAAGGAGGATGATGGTACGTACTGAAGGGCCAATGTGAGAACGGAATGATCAAAACACATAAAGTGCTCAGAACAGTGCTCAGCAGAGAAGGTGCCTGAAGGTGTCAGCCTCTGGCATCACCCAAACTATCTTGCAAGAAGATCAGCTGTGGTGACTGGATAGCTTACAATGATCTACGGAGACTGGGACCTAAGAGTACACAGAAGTGTGATAAGTGGCAGCATGCCAGCTCCTCCATCAAGGAGGGCAGTGCCAGACCCAGGGCAGGTCTCTAGGAAAGGATCCTCCAATGTGCCTGTGGGAATACCACTTGACAAACAGGCCCCATGCTCCTCTCTCCCATGACCTTTCTTTTTTTTTTAAAATCACTTTGGTCCTCACTAATGGCAGAATTCCAGCAGCAAAAATTCCCCCAAACTGATATAAGAGATGAACCAGGGACTTGAAATGCAGACCTCCCCTGAAAACTTCAAAAGCCCATCACAACAGCACATCCACCAACAGCACCGCTGAGGGAGGAAAGAGGGTCACCGGCCCTGCAGATCTGGGAAACAAATGGCCATAACTGCACCTTCACATCACAGGGACCTAGGAGGTGACAGCAAAGTGGGCTGACTCTGTGCAGAAACCTTTCCACTGTCAGCAACCCAGCCAAGTCATTGAATACAATTCTTCAGACAAGTGGTGTGGAGAGAGACGCCTCTTCAGGCTTCTGCTCACATGTCCCCTCCTCCACTCAGAGGTTGCAGTCTGGAAGCCCAAGTAACCACTGGCACATTTGGTTCGGCCTGCACAACATTGACCACGAACCTGAACTACTGTCTAACACTTAAAAACCCATCTTTAACATGAAAATCAACTACACTGTATATTGATAAATTAAAATTTAAAAAATAATAACAAATAGGGGAAAGCCAGCGGAAGACTGCGCAGAGGCGGACTGAAGCACCCCGGACCGGCCCACCCTG
>NW_007738238.1:0-1116 GCF_000696425.1 Galeopterus variegatus | reverse complement strand
TGAAAGAGGAAATGTACAAGGAAATCACTGTCATGAAAAAAAAAAAAAACGTAGCAGAACTTGCTGAACTGAAAAAGTTATTCAGCGAAATAAAAAACACATTGGAGAGTTTAACCAGCAGAATAAAGGAAGTTGAAGAGAGAACCTCGATTCCTGAAGATGGGCTCTTTGGAATAATACAAGCAGACAAGAAAAAAGAACAAAGTATCAAAGATATCAAAGAAAATCTGAGAGAGATATTAGACAAACTTAAGCGCTCAAATATCCGAATCATGGGTATTCCAGAAGGGGAGGAAAAAGGTGAACGTAATGAAAACATATTCAACAAAATAGTGGCAGAAAATTTCCCAGACATAAAAAAAAAACCACAGATCTACAGATCCAAGAAGCTCAATGATCCCCAAACGTATTCAACCCAAAAAGGGCTTCACCAAGGCATATTATAGTCAAAATGGCAAAACTAAAGGACAAAGAGAGAATCTGGAAAGCTGCAAGAGAGAACCATCAAATCACCTATAAGGGAGCTCCAATCAGGTTAACGTCAGACTTCTCAACACAAACCCTAAAGGCTAGAAGGGAATGGGATGATATATTCAAAATACTAAAAGACAAAGATTGCCAGCCAAGAATACTCTACCCTGCAAGGCTGTCCTTCCGAAATGAAGGGCAAATAGTATACTTCTCAGACAAACAAAAACTGCGGGAGTTCATCACCACACGACAACCCGTAAAAGTAATTCTCAAGTGAGTACTGGGATTGGATCCCGGAAGATAACTACCACTGCCATAACAATCCAAGTAAAATAAAACTCCACCACTATAATAAAAATGAATACCATGAAAAGAAAACGAACGATCATAATCACTAGAGGCAACCTCAGGAACCAACAAACACAGAAAACAAATATGAAAGCAGAAAGCAAGGAACAAATATCACTCAAGAAAATCAAAAAAAAAAATTAAAGTCTAGGAATAAAGCAACACCTCTCAATAATAACCCATCATGTTAAGGGTTTAAATTCACCAATCAAAAGACACAGATTGGCTGACTGGATAAGAAAGATCGACCCAACTAGACTCACCTCACCCATAAAGACTCACATAGCTTAAGAGTGA
>NW_007738237.1:45336-45816 GCF_000696425.1 Galeopterus variegatus | reverse complement strand
GCCAGAGCAGCTAAAGCAGCTGAAGCAGCCTTCAGACTGAAATCAGCATTTTTATTTGTTACACAACACGGGGTGGGGGTGGGGGGGTTAATGTGGGCATTTTAACTACATAAACAATAAATGGTGCTGGGAAAATTGGACATCCATATGCAGAAAAATGAAACTGGAGCTGTACCATATACCAAAATCAACCATATACCTCTTACCATATACCCAAATCAACTCAAAATGGATTAGAGACATTGTGTAATGTTGAATATGTTAATTATTCTGATTTGAGCATCACATATTGCACACAGGTATTGATATTCAACTATGCATCCCAGATATATACAATGAACTACATTTCAATAAAAATTAATGATTATTTTAAAATGTCAGCTTATCATTTTTAAGAAAGAACAAATAACAATTTCATATTGTAAGTTGTCTCTTTGGAAATGGCTACTCAAGATAAAAAGTAGAGGCCATTATAATACA
>NW_007738237.1:42370-43439 GCF_000696425.1 Galeopterus variegatus | reverse complement strand
AAAGTAACATGGTTTATTTTAGTTATCCAAATATCAAGCATTTCTTTTGCTGTTCCTTCATTCCTGAAGTAATGTTTCTCTGCCATATTAATTCCCTTTAAGTCTGAACCACTCCTTTAGCATTTCTTTCACAAAAGGTCCATGACAATGAATTTTCTTACTTTAATTTGAAAGACATATCTATCATTCTGAAGGATATTCTTATTAGATATAGAATTCTAAGTGAACAGTTCTTTCTTTCAGAAACTTAATGTTCGACAATCTTGGGGCAACCATGGTTTCTGATGTGAAATATGCTGTCATTTAAAATGCTGTTCCCCTACATATAATATGCTATTTTTTCTCCAGATTGTTTAAAAAGAGAAAGAATTATCTTTCATTTTCAAGAAGGTGATTATAATGTGTTGAGGTGAGGTTTTCTTTGACTTTATTATGTTTATGGTTCACTGAAAATCAATACATNTTTTACGGTTATATCTTCTCAGTGAATGAACACTTTCATCATTATGTAATGTCCCTCTTTAACCGTATTGATATTCCTTGTTTAGAGATATATTTTTGTTGATACTAATATAGCTTCCACTTAGAACTTTCCCACTTATAATTTTTATTTTTAATAATTTCAATAATTTTAATAATGTTTAGCTTCCACTTAGTTTAATTAATATTTGTTAAAAGTCAATATTTTAGTAGTTTGTTCAACATATTATATTAAAATACACATTTATAATCTGTCTCAGTGCACATATAGTTAATTATTTTCCATTTCAATTAGAAGCCATACAACCACAAGTCCCTGATACCCTGTGCCCCTTATATTTTAGTTTTCATTTAAATTGCATCTACATACCCCAAATAATGTTATAACTTTTGCTTCATCAGTCATATAGATTTTAAAGAATGCAGTTAAAGTAACATGGTTTATTTTAGTTATCCAAATATCAAGCATTTCTTTTGCTGTTCCTTCATTCCTGAAGTAATGTTTCTCTGCCATATTAATTCCCTTTAAGTCTGAACCACTCCTTTAGCATTTCTTTCACAAAAGGTCCATGACAATGAATTTTCTTAC
>NW_007738237.1:39454-41789 GCF_000696425.1 Galeopterus variegatus | reverse complement strand
GTGTTGAGGTGAGGTTTTCTTTGACTTTATTATGTTTATGGTTCACTGAAAATCAATACATGTTTTTTTACAAATGTTTGAAATTTCAGGCCATTATTTTCAAATATATCCTTTGTCACAATCCTTTTCACCTCTCCTTTAGGGGCTCCAATAGCACGAATGTTGTACCTTTTGATATTGTTTCACTGATTCCTAAGACTGTTCAATTTCTTTTTAAGTATCATTTTCTTTTAAGATTAGATATCAACTGACTTATCTTTCATGTATACTGACTTCTTTCTCTGTCATCTATATTCTGCTATTGGGCCTATCCAGTGAACATTTTATTTCAGGTATTTTCTTTATCAGTTTTATAGTTTACTTTTTAAAATATATATGTTAAAATTATGTCCATAAGAATGTGTATATATACCTAGAGTAAAACAAAAATCTTTGTGGTTATCTAGACTTGTCTTCCACAGAAGATGGTTTCAAGACCATCTGTTATGAAGCATAATATCTGAAAACTTGCTCCTGACGATGGCTCTAAAATCATTCATTTTTATAAATGTGTAGTGATGTTAGTGGAGTTTTGATTCTAAGCTTTCTATCTTGTTGAATAGTAATAAAATAGCAGCTAACAGCAATTGAGCACGTATTATGTCAAATTTTCTAAATGTGAATATGGATTACCTCACGAGACCCACAAAAACTGTATGAGATATGTACTACTGCTGTCAATATTTTAAGAACAGGAAAATTGGGGATTGAAAAGATTATTTTTTATTTAATCTTTGAATACTTAAATAAGTATTTCTAAAAGATAAGAGCCTTTTAAAATATTATCAAAATAATTTTACCACATCTAAAAAAATGAAAAATTCCTTGATATCATAATACACATTTTCAGATTTCTCCAACTGTCTCATCATCTATTATATTGTTTGGTTTGTTTAAATCAAGATACAAATAAGTAAAATAAATAAATATTCATATATAGCTGGAATTAGTGAACCTTTTCTGTAAAAAGCGAGATAGTAAATATCTGATGCTGTACGGGCCATATGGTCTCTGTTCCAACTACTCAACTCTGCTGTTTTAGTGCAAAAGCAGCCATAGACAAGGCTTTAATGAATGGGTATGGCTGTGTTCCAATAAAACTTGATTTACAAAAGCAGGTAGCAGACCAGATTTGGCTGATGGACCACAGCTCATCCACTCTTGATATATAGCTATTGTTTAATATGTCTCAGTCTCTTTAAAAATATAGGCCCCTTCTTCTTGGTCTTACTCCCCGCCTGTTGTCATCATAATGCAATCTATTTGTTGAAGAAAATGAACTGTTTTTCCTTTACTACCTGGCTTTTACTGACTTCATCCTCCTGGTTAACTTAACATGTTTCTCTGTTTCTGTATTGCCTATACATTTGCAACTCATTCTAGAGTTTTCAGGTTTGATTTGTTGACAAGACTACTTCAGAGGTCATACTATATTTAACTATGCATCTGATTCCAAAGCTCATCCTCTTAGCCACATGACTTTGTTTATCCTTGGAGACTTTTCTTAAAAGATCTAGCCTATAAGTGGCAAATGCCTTCACTATCTTTCACCTTTGTTGTCAGCTGAACTCAAAGATGGAAGTTTTTCTTAATAAGCAGCAGTTTTAAAAAGGCATTCAGTGATGTGGAAATTTTTAGGTCAATAGTGTATTTGGGGGGAATTTTAAGCCTTTTTTCATCCATACCTTAATAATCACTTGCGTTACAACCAGTAAAGAAGAAAACTGCACAAATCGAATAAAATAGGGCTCATTAACAGGAACTTCTCTTAAGTTCTTGTTAAACTAACCAAAATAAAAAAAAGGAAAAGCCCTTGCCTAAGCCTCTAATCTCTATTTCGTCCACTTGAGCACAGTTTGATGCAAATTCTATTCTCCCTGATGGATTGATTGCTGTCTGAGCCATGCTTCCTGGACCTTAGATATGATCAAGATATGCAGAATTTCAGAAAAGAATAGGGTTCCTCTCTCAATTGAAGTAGGTCAGCTGTTTCTTGCTCAGACCTGTGATTATTTTCTTCTTTATTAAAAAATGCTTATTTTGTTGCTACATTTTGCAATGGTATAGAAAATCAGTTTATTTCAGAGAAGTACGAGTATGTATAAACTTATTCCAGATTCAGAATCTTAAATTTGCATTTTCTATTTTTATTAATGAGTTGCTTAGCTTTTTTTTTTACTTAACAAGGAAAACAGGCAACTGAAAAGTAAAAATGCTGCCTGATATAGACTATAGAGCTTTTGAGTTTTCTTATGCTAACATGCTTTTCTTCCAATTTTTTTTTTTTTTTTTTTTT
>NW_007738237.1:36473-38938 GCF_000696425.1 Galeopterus variegatus | reverse complement strand
AGTATGTATAAACTTATTCCAGATTCAGAATCTTAAATTTGCATTTTCTATTTTTATTAATGAGTTGCTTAGCTTTTTTTTTTACTTAACAAGGAAAACAGGCAACTGAAAAGTAAAAATGCTGCCTGATATAGACTATAGAGCTTTTGAGTTTTCTTATGCTAACATGCTTTTCTTCCAATTTTTAAAAGCTATTTTCATGTACAATTTTCATCTACTTTGTAAACATTAGGTCTCTGAAATATTTAACATGAGTATGCATATAATACTCTAAATTCAGATTTCACCCATACTTATCAATATTCCAAAAGCATTATTCATTTTTAATAGCTTTGTTATTGTACCCCGAAACATACTGATTAGATAGAGGTATGAACTGCATCAAAGGAGAAAAATATTCCTATGAAAAAGCAATTAAAAACTTGAGATTTCAATTTAAATCAATATACTTCTGATACCATAAGTTATCTTCTTTTCAATACAAAAATATTTTACAACGTGAAAAACAGATCTTGAGTATACGTGATATATAAACTCAAAACATTAGTATATTTCCATATTTACTTCATATTCTGTATTTTTCAAGAAATTTTTAGAACTATGCATATACTAGAAAAATGCCATGTGTGTATGTATAAAAATTGTTTTGGATATCTAATTTAAAATATGATAAACTTAGGTATCTCTCCTGCTTGTATATTTCATTTTTCTTTTTAACTCAATATTATGCTTTGAAAATCTAACAGTGTTGATACAGGAAGATCTAATTTATTCATTTTAACTGTTATAGAATATTCATTTTGATATACCACATCTAGCCATCTTTTTAAAATAGACACTTATGTTATTAACAATTTTAAGCTATTACAAAGATGCTAAAATGAACATCCTTGTACAAGTCTTCCTTGTATAGTGGACTTGCTACATTTTAGAGGATATGCATCTTTAATTTTACCAAGTGATGAATTCCATTTCCCCACATAATAGCTAGAATCTGATACTGTTGTCAAGTTAATTTTTGAAAACATTGTGTCAATATAATCAGTATCTGTCAGTATGAAACATCTTTTGTAATTTGCATTTCCCTGGTACCACTGAGATTAAGCATCATTCATGTTAATTTGCCTTTTGGGTTTACTCTTCTATTAAAGTACCTTTTTATAACCTTAGGTCCATTTTTCTATTGGATTGTTTATTATTATTATTTTATTATTTATTTATTTTATTTTATTTTTNATGACACTAGTGTGTTGGAACTATAAATAAATAAATAAAGCTATAAATTTCCCTACTAATTATTGCTTTATGTGCATCTGATATCATATTTTCATATAGTTCAATTATTTTTTTTCTAATTTTCCTGCAGATTTTATCTTTGATCCTTGGATTATTTAGAAATATGTGGTTTAATTTCCAAACAGTTGAAGGTTTTTCCCAGATATTCTTATGTTGTTAATCACTAGTTAAATTATGTTATGGTTAGAGGACATCCCGCATGTGATTTCAGTTCTTTAAATCTTGTTAAGGTCTGTTGTGTAGTCCAGAATAAGATCTATTTTAGTGCCTACTCCATGTGCAGTTGAAAATAGTAAAAATAGTATGCATTCTACTTTTGGGTAGAGTGTTCCATAAATGACACTTAGGTCAAGCTGGTTGATAGCTTTGTTCAGCTCATCTATAACATTGCTGGTTTTCTATTTAATTGTATTATCAATTACTGAGAGAGGAGTATTAAAATTTTCAAGTACAACTGTTGAGTTATCCAATCCTCCTGGCAGTTTTATCAATTTTTGCTTCATGTGTTTTGGCATTTCATGCATTTTTTAGGTGGACACCCTTTTACGGTTATATCTTCTCAGTGAATGAACACTTTCATCATTATGTAATGTCCCTCTTTAACCGTATTGATATTCCTTGTTTAGAGATATATTTTTGTTGATACTAATATAGCTTCCACTTAGAACTTTCCCACTTATAATTTTTATTTTTAATAATTTCAATAATTTTAATAATGTTTAGTTTCCACTTAATTTAATTAATATTTGTTAAAAGTCAATATTTTAGTAGTTTGTTCAACATATATTAAAATACACATTTATAATCTGTCTCAGTGCACATATAGCTAATTATTTTCCATTTCAATTAGAAGCCATACAACCACAAGTCCCTGATACCCTGTGCCCCTTATATTTTAGTTTTCATATAAATTGCATCTACATACCCCAAATAATGTTATAACTTTTGCTTCATCAGTCATATAGATTTTAAAGAATGCAGTCAAAGTAACATGGTTTATTTTAGTTATCCAAATATCAAGCATTTCTTTTGCTGTTCCTTCATTCCTGAAGTAATGTTTCTCTGCCATATTAATTCCCTTTAAGTCTGAACCACTCCTTTAGCATTTCTTTCACAAAAGGTCCATGACAATGAATTTTCTTACTTTAATTTGAAAGACATATCTATCA
>NW_007738237.1:34661-35878 GCF_000696425.1 Galeopterus variegatus | reverse complement strand
GCTAAAGAATTAATTATACTAAATAAACTCAGAATCTATGAGACGCGGCTCCTCGAAAGTGGGGATGCAGTTTCAGTAGTACAAACTCTTAGTAATGGCTGATCAGAAGACTGATTCTGTGAAAATCACATGCCATCTAGATATCTAGAGAAATACGTAAACTTATTAATAAAATTCCTATAAAAATAGAAAACTTACTAAAGCTATGGTTATTGCTTTTTTTACAGAGATATTTACTCTGTGAATGCTCTGTAACTATATTGTTTACTGACTGGCTCTTCCTAGAGCCAGCTACTTGGATTCTATCTAAAAAAGGAAGGAAGTCATTCAAATAAGAAGCTGCTCACAAAATTTACCAACGCAAGGTCACAGTGGCATAATAATTGAGAAATTAAAGTCAATATCTTGATATTGTTCTCAGTTTTAAACAAACAATGTAGGAGCTTAGAAAGTCAATATGGACAGCAGTATATGGAATCCTATAGAAGCTTCTTTTTCAAAGTTATTTTCAAAATTAACAGAACATGAAGGTGATTACATCATAAGATGATAAATATACAATAATCATGATGAGAAAATTCTGTCACTTCATAAACAGTGACACATACAGACTCTTAAGTTTAATCAATTGATAAAAACCCCAAACAGAGGAATACAAAATACACGTTTATTAAGATATGAGGAAATGTTTACCATCAACATCATATAAACAATTTCTTCAAGACCCAAGAAAACAGCATTTAAATGAACACAGCTAACGGATGCCAGGATAAGAGGAGAAAAACCAACCTTTCATATATGAAGAATATAGTAAAATTGACACAAATATATTATCTACCATAATTTTGCGGCTATAAAGTAAGTGGGATAATATATGAGGGTACTTCAAAACCTGTGGAAAAATAGAATTAAAAGATAATATATATGAATCTTTTCTTTAACTTTCTGAAGACCCTTCATACATAGCAGTTACAGAAGACAAACTAATGCAAAATAATATCAGTGAAATACAAAAAACTGAGATACTTCTCAGTAATAGAAAATATTGTGTAGTTTATCTTCCAGATTCTAGAGTCAGGCTTCCTGGGTTCAATAACCTGGTACTGTGCTTTCTATGACGTGGCAAGGCTACTTAAAAGCTCTGATCCTAACTGTCCTCTTTTGTAAAATGAGAGGAATACCAATTAACAATGTGGTTGTGAGGATTAAATAACATA
>NW_007738237.1:32628-34512 GCF_000696425.1 Galeopterus variegatus | reverse complement strand
CAAAATAATATCAGTGAAATACAAAAAACTGAGATACTTCTCAGTAATAGAAAATATTGTGTAGTTTATCTTCCAGATTCTAGAGTCAGGCTTCCTGGGTTCAATAACCTGGTACTGTGCTTTCTATGACGTGGCAAGGCTACTTAAAAGCTCTGATCCTAACTGTCCTCTTTTGTAAAATGAGAGGAATACCAATTAACAATGTGGTTGTGAGGATTAAATAACATAAAAAAATTAAATTAATAGCTATCTATTTAAAACAAAGACTGTATGTAAAAGGCTAGAGGAGTATGAAATATTTTGAATAGCATTTGACACATAAACCTGCTCAATAAATATCTATGATACTCATTTCAAATAATTGAATTTCCCATTAATCTTTATTAAATACAACCTCTCCTCTGCCTGCTAAACAAATACGTTAGAAATTGAATTAGATTTATAATGGTAAAATGTTATATATATATACATATAACATATATATATATATATACACACACAATCATTTTTTGAATTAGTGACTACTCAGAAAACTTTTCATCATTAAAACTAAAACTGTTCTTCAGACAGTTCTTGGTGACATCTTAGTACTCATATATCAACAAAGAAAGTCTTTAAAGTGAGCTAAAGAATTCAGTATAAATGCAGTGAGAAAAATTTCATTTATTTTAGGTTCAAAAAACATATTAGATTCAACATTTATACTTTAATTTAGGTATCATTTACACATAGTGAGATGTCCAAATTGTAAGTGCACATTTTGGTGAGTTTTTACAATTGCATACAGCCCCTCCCCTGAGTCATCCACTGTTCTGATGTCTTTCACATTACAATAGTTTTGCCTGTTTTAGGACTTCACAGAAATGGAATTATATGATATGAATACACGTTTTTTTTTTTTTTTTTTTTTCGTCTGGCTTATTTTTCTCAGCATGGTGTTTTTTTTAGATTCACCCATGATGTTGTATCATTGCTTCAACACCTTTCATGGCTGAGTACTATTCCACTACAGATATTCTCAATAACCCATTTATTAATTCTCCTGTCAGTGGAAATATGGCTTATTTTCATATTGATACTCTTAAAATTAAAGATTCTATGAACATTCCCGTACAATTCTTTATGTCAACATAGCTCATACTCTTAAAATTAAAGATTCTGGGCCGGCCCGGTGGCGCACTGGATAAGTGCGCCGCTTGGGAAGCACGGCGGCGCTCCCGCCCGAGGGTTCGGATCCCACATACAGACTGGTTCCCGCTCACTGGCTGAGCGAGGCGCGGGGGCAACGCCGAGGGTTGCGATCCCGTTGCCGGTCCCCGGCCCGGTACGGGGACAACAATGAGGGTTGCCATCTGTTGCCGGACACGGAAAAAGACAAAAGACCAAAAAAAAAAAAAATTAAAGATTCTATGAACATTCCTGTACAATTCTTTATGTCAACATAGCTGTAGAATTGCTTGGTAAAAGTGAAATTAACTTTCTGAGAAACTGCCAGTATGTTTTATATTCCCACCAGCAATTTGTGAGTTTAGGTTGATCCACAACTCTAGCAAGATTTGATATTGTTAGTCCTTTTAATTTTAGTCATTCTGATAATTACACAGTGTATTTCCCTGATATCGTGCATTATTCATGTCCTTATTGGCCACTCATATATTTTCCTTTATGAAGTGTCTGTTAAAATATTTCCCACTTTTTTCTTTTTATTTATTTTTGTTGATTATACATATTCATGGGGCACCTAGCTGACCATCAGCATCCGTGCACATGATGTGATGATCAGATCAATACTATCAGCATGCCCACCACCTCAAATTGCAATTATTCCCTGTGTCCCCCACCCAAACTCTCTGCCCCACCCCCCACCCCCCACAACCTTAGTTC